>NW_024581704.1:0-135410 GCF_017639235.1 Corvus kubaryi
GAAGCTGTTGCCCAGAGCTAGAGATGTCCCAATATCCTTAGAAAAGGAAGGTGCAAATGGTATAGTCATTAGACTGAAGATATTTTGAGCCAGGTTTCTCAAATGTGAACAATTTCTCAAATTTCTCCAGAGTCTATATCCTCGATTTTGGTTTTTTAATACTTTTCCCAATGGTTAGATTATTCTAGTCCTTGTTTCAACAACTCAATGTGATAAAGGAAGCAATTCGAGGATCGTGACTAATTGCTGTAGTATTTCTTATGTCAGATATTAAAGCAGTATAAAAATCACACAAAAGAAAAAGCATGATTTCATGTTATAACACTATGCAGAATGAACATCACTTAATGACTGAAAAAGCAAAGGTTAAACTACCCACCTTTCGTTTCTCTTTGTGCAGAAAATATTTAGCAGATATTTTCAGTTCCTGTAGGAAGATCAGCAAATTTAGTCTTCAGGGAAAGGTGTGGATGCACATGTATACATGTATGTGCATGTGCTCTGGTCTCACCTGAGTGACTATTTATATGGGAGAGAAATGCACAAACTGGAAAAAGTAAAGTTTTAAATAGCTGAATTTCTTTAAATTGCGAACAGTTAAATATGTCATCTTAAAATTAGTGTGTACTGGGAGATGTGTGTAAATTAAAAGCAAGGCCACTGTTGTTTTCCATAAGACTGTAGGGAGTCAAAGTCATCCATTCAGCTTCAGGATTCCCTCATTAATATTTCACATTTCTGTTCTCAGACACAAAAGTGTGAGAAGTTACTCATATAAATTAAAAGTTACCACGGTTATCAATGTCCAAGAAATACTTTAGAAAGCTAAACAAACCTGTAACTACTAGAACTTAGGGTGAAACTTTTCTGGTATAATCTTCCACACCTATAAGTCTATTTTCAGTTTTTCATATATTCTTTTGAAAAAGCTGACGTGACTCATCATCAGAAACAGGATATTAGTTAGACAGACTATGAGCTGTTTCTCACTCATGCCATGTCAGCTCCTTTATTTGATTGGATTTGCAGAGATTAAGGTAACATTTTTCTATTTGGTCATCATATGAGACTACGGCAACGTGATCTACCCATGTTCTTCTGTTTGTCCTCTTTAGTATGATGGCTGTTCCCACCTCTCTTGCTGGAAAATTAAAATCTGTAAGTTATGGTGAGATATCAAGACGATCATGTTCATACATATTTTGATGTAAATAAGATATATAAAATACTCATTAAGTAAAATGTATGAGCAAAAAAAAAAGGTAAATGTTGGCCCACCTCATCTGAATGATTCACCCTAAGTGATTTTCAGTGATATCATCCTTGCCACGAAGCAGCCATAAAAATGCTAGCAATAATTAGCCATGAAGTTTATGAATACTGAATTAATGAGCCCTCCATTCTGGGATTCTTCTACTCAAGGAAAAAGTTTTATGTTGCCTGTTTTAGCTAGTTTTTTGTCATAAATAACATCATTATATTAAAAGGAAGGCTCTTAGACAGCAAAGAGGCCCATAAAAGCCACCATGCTAAGCCTGTTCTAGCCAGACTGCTTAAACAGGGGTGTATCTTGCACTCTGTGTCTCCCCAGAACAAGGCTATCAAAACCTTTCAGGACCTACAGTAAAATGTCCTCTCCCACATAACTCAGAAAGGTGTCATAAGATAATCAAGTCCAAGTTGCTCCTCAAAGCAGAACTGACACTAAATTAAAGCAAGGTTATTTAGAGTTTGGATCCTTAAGGTCTTGAAAAACTCCAAAGGAGACCCCAAGGAGCAACCTGAAAAGAACAGACCTCTAATCATGGTCGTCTAAACCCTCTCTTCTAAAACCAGGGATAGATCCACACTGTTTTTCAAAAGGTGACAGCATCTGTAGCTGTCAACTGTCATATTCATGCCCACTCAGATAAGGCACAGATAACTCATTAGCCCCTTGAATAATTTTCTACTCACAGTTTAGAGAACTTAATGAAACGGTTCATAAAACAATAGAATATGCTGAGTTGGAAGGGACCCACAAGGATCAACAAAGACCAACTCCTGACCCTGCACAAAACAACCCCAAGAGTCACACCATGTGCCTGAAAGCGTTGTCCAAACATTTCTTGAACTCTGTCAGTCTTGGTGCTGTGACCACTTCCATGGGGAGCCTGTTCCAGTGCCCAGACACCCTCTGGGTGAAGAAACTTCTAATATCCAGCCTAAACCTCCCCTGACACAACTTCAGGCCATTCCCTTGGGTCCTGTCACTGGTCACCACAGAGAGGAGATCAGTGCCTGTCCCTCCTCTTCCCCTCATGAGGAAGTTGTAACTGCAGTGAGGTCTCTCCTCAGTCTCCTCTTCTCCAGGCTGAACAGACCAAGTGCCCTCAGCTGCTCCTAATACAGCTTCTCCTTGAAGCCTTTCACCATCTTATCTTGCTAGTTTTCTTCTTTATTGTTGTACAGCTTTCTTACACAATATTTACAAGATGACCTTGCTCCAAACAAGCTTTTTTTGTGCAGTATTTTATCATTTTGCTTGCAGTCATTCCACATTGATAAGAGCTTTCACATGAACAAAGGCTTGTCTGTATATTTTGTTTAATTTCTTGTGGAAGTACTTTTCTCTTAAGTTTCTCAAGATTCTTTTTAGTCTGGAATTGAATGAAACTGAACATTTTAAAGTAAAATGAAGTATTAAACCTCTTATTTAAATTTTCTATTGATTTACAACCTTTGAATGTCCATAGTTACTCAGAATGGGACCTGACTTCGCCCATTTTACCCACTATTGGAAATGTTTGTGAGGGATAATGAGCCTTTACTGGAGAAGGAATTAGAAAGTCAGTCCCTTTGACGTTTCATTCTGTTAGGTGAAGCATCTACAAGCATTACAAACATTTGTAATTTTCACATATCTCAGGTTTCAACTTTTACATTATTTCTTGACAAATACGCTTCAGAAACAAAGCTATTACTTTCTCTCCTGAAGGTGAAAATTCTCCTTTTTTTTGCCTTCCCAAACCTTGCTTTGCCAATTCCTTCTCTTATTCTTGTTACTCACTCTTCATGGCCTATTATCACAAACATAAAATTAAACTGAGAATGTAGCAAGATATATTAGTAAAACTAGATCACAACACAAAGATCATTATGTTTGAAGTGGAACAGAAGATTAAGATGCTAATTCAAAGAATCCAGAGTGCCAGAATAAGTTTTTAAGAAGTGCAGCAAATTGACAGCAAAGAATGAATTTATTGGTTTTTAGGTTAAATTTGAAGCCAATAAGTGCTAAAAACATAACAGCAAATTTCTATATTGTGACATTCAGTTCAAGTTTTAAATTTTCTTTTTCGAATTTCTTTTATATGATAGGGTGTTGTGCGAATCTTTTAGCTCCAGAGGACACAATGTGTTATTGATCAAGTTGCTTAGTAAGTGGAGATTGGGCAACCATTTATTTATTAAAAGTTACATGCTGCACTCAGCCTCTTTTTAACACATTCATCTCCGGTTAGTCCATGCCAACTCTGGGGTTCACAAGAATCATTTAATCTCAGTTAAAAATAGCCAGAGTGAATGGGGAGTGTCCAACACATCAGAGCACAAGACATAACCAGTTATTGGCAAATTACCTTCACTTATCCCACGTAGATCTCTCTCCTTCAGGAGGTCAAGCAAACTTATCAGATCAGAACAGTACTTTCTCCCTCCTGTTATGCTCTGGGAGAATACTCTTTAAGTGGCATAGCTTAGTACCCACGTTCCAAGCACTATAAACAGAAGCTTTTTCAAAATCCAGTGCTACGCATTTCTATGACTAGTCATTTGAGAGTGTTGAAAGTTGCTGTTACTCTTCATAAGCCATCTTCTCAGTATACTTGACAGAGTTCCTGAAAGATCCCGCTCATAGAAGGATGGACTGGATGAAAACCTATCACAAAATTTAGGTATCCTTAAATAATGTTTTCCAAAAACACTGTTTTAGCAATGGGCATTGTGAAGGTGGAAGTCACAGACATGATATCAAGGCCCGGCCCTTAAACAGGAAATAACATTACTGAAAAATTCTTTGCTTGGGAACAAATTGTAAGAAAATACTCCTATTCTGCAATGAATAATAAGTACAGTAAAAAGCACTAGCAGTTTAATTACAGTGTTGCCGTTGGCACTGCTGACAGCTGTATTCCAAGTGCAGCATAAAGAGGACACAGACTTTTCCTCTAATGAAATAACCTGTGCTACTTTCAGCCTAGAGAAATAGGGAGGAAGGGGAATATATGGAAGCTCAAAATCCAGAGAGACTCCATAGACTCTCCATTATGATCGATACACAAAGGCAGACAGAGAAGTGCTGAATACATCAGTCAGAGCAAACCATTCTCCCCACGGCTTCAGAGAAAAGAGGCAGGATTTGAGTGCAGCTACAACAGGTCTCTGAGTGCCTCCAACTCTGCAGCCAAATACCTTCCACACTCCATGGGTTCACAGAGACACACACTTCTCCCAGTCTTAGCAGGAAATTACACACAAGCAAAAGAAACCTGTCAGCAGCAGCAAAGCATCAAGAGAATGATTCAATATTCAGTGTATGAGCACAGGCTCATGTTTCCACCATTACCTTAGAAGTGGAGGTCCTACAAAACTGAAGCACATTTACATACCTGCAAAACCAATTTTCCTTTGGACCGGTAAGCTGTGAACTATAATTGAACTTCCAGTTTGTGGAGCTGATGCTTTTCCTCCTCCAATGTGAAAACCCAAGAAGGTGGTTTTGGAAAATAACCAAATCAAGCAACTCCTTTCCTCTTGTAAACAAGAAAAAAACCTGTCAGAACTCACCTGAGCAGTGAGTTCAGTCTAACAACCACTCTTTCATCTGCTCACTACTTAAATTGGTTAGTCTGGGGGTACCACACATGTTATATTACAGGTGTCCTTACACAGAAGTTTCCAAGACACTTCTTATCAAAATAAGCATTGAAAAGTCATGTACTTATAAAGGGGAGGGATTATATTTAAGATCCTGGTTTTTTATAAGACGTTCCAAAAATCTACAGGTGAAACAAACTAGATATACTGGTCTCTCTTGAGCTCCTATGAAGCTATGGGACTTTTTCCACTTCAACTGCATTCCTGCAAATATGAACGCGTCTCTTCCATCTTCCATGCCAGCGATCGTATCTATTTACCTTCCTAATACCTGGTCTTCTGGAGGAGTTAAGCCGTGGAACACTGTGACCTGAAAAAAATTACTGCCAGCAAAAAGTTACAGAACAGCAGCCAACAGTGTGGAAATAATGTAATGGAAGCAACAACTGCACAGTCCAAGAAAAACATTAGTCCAACACTTATGTCTACGATAAATAACTAATGAAGCATTCATGAATGGTCACCCAGCTCTGAAGTCTTCAAGGCATACAGGCATTTGAATGATCATGGAAAGTACAGGGGTGAAAGTGAGAAAAATACTTTTCCCAAAGTTAATCTACTTATTTTTGGCTATTTATATGACAACAAAGTAAAACTTTTTCCCCCCTAGCAACGTTATATACATATTATATGTATATATGTGCACTGGTAACATCCTTGCATTGATTAGACCTAGAGTTTTGTTATTGATTTCATTAGTTTATTAATTTGGCCTTTAAAATATTTATCTGGAAGTTAGAAATATATCATATATATAATAAATTATCACATTTTAACTTGAAAATACAAACATCTGGAGAGATGTTATTTTTTCCCATCATTGCCTTTATAAGGATCCTTTTCACACATTCTTCTCACCCTTGTATAATTTTCTTCCCCACAGAAGTCCTAGATGTCCGACAGCTCTTCTACCTTCCTCTTCCCTCACTTCTCCTTTCTATGTCTGCTCATATATAGCTCCTTCAGCTACATTGCTGTCTCTGGCAGGTTTTTGCCTCTCATGTTTCCATTTCTGTCTGACATTCTACCCATCTGGATCACCAGACATTCTGGGTCCCCTATTTCCCCACTTTGCTTGTGGGTGATGGTCCCAGATGTTCAATTCCATCCTTCTTTCTAGATCATTCCTACCAACAGTCTCCTCCCAGCCTCAAATTCTTTTTTGCCAACCATGTTGACATTGCAACTGTGCCAGCTCATCCCAAAGATACGATAATCCATGATACTATTCTCTGTTGTCTCTCATATACCTGAAAGTCTCTGCACAGACAAGGGCCTTGAATCAATGTACAACTCTCAAACTATTCTTATCTGGAGAGCTCTTAGGGAATCACCACCAATCTTGATGTAACCAGGCATTCCCTCCCAGGAAATAAAGGCAGAAGCATCAGGCACCTGTGTTGCCCTAGACACCATGACTGCAAGGCACGCTGCATATTCACCTTGAGATTTCCTGCCTGTATGTGCTATATATATTGAACATGTAGAACACTCTCATAGAGCAACAAAGGCAAAGAAACACACATTATACAAAATTTTAGGTGTGTGGTATGCTTGATGCAGCTGGAGAGTGTGTCTTGATCATCGAGTGGGTATCATTAAAGGAAACTTGAGGGGCCATCTGATGGTTGTGGTTAAAGGAGGCTCAGAAGGGCTGACCACAGCTGCAAGACAAAAGCACAAACAAGCACCATGGCCATCCCTGCCATTATGCATTTGTTGCATCTGCCGACAAATGCAAACAAGAATGTGCCCAAGACCTCAGCCTTGAGAAAAGGTATGGCAAAACAACAGTTAAAACTATTTCCTTGTTGTGTGGCAAAACCAAGAGAAAATGTGATTAAGTCAGAAAGGGGAGAAGTTATGACTTCAGGAACTGGTCCAACATCCTGTAGACAGTAGCCTGGATAGTTTCACTGGTCTGATCTATCACCCACTGAAGAGGTCTGGATTCCAGGAAGGCCAGATTAGTCCTGATTCCCATTTGGTACATGACTTGTACGTACAGTTGGAGCAAAGTTGAGATGAGGACACAGCAGTCCCTTGTTTGCCACAGTTCATGTCTTCTTCCACAGATTTGTACTGAAAAACAACTGGGCTTTGCATGACAATGTTAAGTTTCACCATCTCATCTTTGTCAGGATCTATAGAATATAGATGGTACTGTAAATCCCATTTTTGCTTCCAGTTGGCTTCCAGACTCCATTTTTTTCCTCCATTGTCTGGTATAATTCTTTAATTTGTGGTCCTGCCCAGACTTCATTCTCACTCCTAAGAAGTGTCCTTTTGACCTCCTTTCCCAAACTGAGATATTCTCCTTACCCTCTTAGCTCCTCAATTGCTCCTAAGCTTTTCTCTAACCATCTCAGTAATCTTTCAGTGTTAGCTACTGTTACCTTAGCACCTAGAGTCTCTGAAAGTCTTTTGGGGTTTGCCTTGTCCAGTAATATCAAAAAAGTCATTTGGGATACTAAATTTCTCCCTGGTTTTCTTCTGTTTTCCAGAGACAGTTAGCTGAAGGGTTCGCATCTAGTCATTAGGTTATATGTTGGGAGTTTTCAGGATGAAAGAAGCATTCTTACTGACATCTAAAAGTCTCAGGATAAGGGAACTATTAGGTAACAGGTAAGCAGATTTCTTCTCTGAACAAAGGAGACAGGAAGTCTTAGTCAGGCCTGGATTCCTTGTTAGATCTCTCTCCTACTTTAAACCTCTGTCATAATATGGGAAGCAATTATATGGCATCTGATTTGGAAAGATTAGCAAATCATACTGCTTTAAAATAATCCTGAAACTGAAATTTTCTTTTTAAGTCATGTATGGAATTGATAGGAAAAACATTGCTTCTCTGTAATAGAATTAATTAGTTTTATATACTAGAAAAGAACAGAGATGAGAAAATAGTAATTTTCAAATGCTTCCTACTTAAATTTCACCATAAAGTTGGATAGACATATTTTAATATCCTGACACTATAAAGCTATCTTGTGCTTATGTTGGCCTTTTTTTTTTTTTTGTCATTGTCATGAAAATAAGTCATAAAAACATATCCATAGTCTTGAATTTATATTAAGATTGTAATAAATCTTAGACACCTCTATACTGGAGATGGAAAAACTGATGAGGTCATCTCATTGAAGTCCCTGCCAATGAAGGAATATTTTCTGCAGTGTAGTGTCCACTGATTTATAGCCAGATTGGACAAATGGCTTAAGTGATGGTTTCCGTTCTGAGAGCTACTAAGAGACCAGTAATATGAAATATATTATGGAAACTAACCTGTGCACATTTTCCAGAAGCACTTTCATATCAGAAATATCTAGTCAATCATATTTGTAATATATTGAGCAAATAGATTGCTCAATGTGTTGAAAGTAAAACAAAAGGACACTTACAAGGATGAATAAAAAAATGACCACAACTTTGATTGAAACTGAAGTCACTATTTTCCACTCAGTGGAACAGAGCTGTAAATCAGTTCTATCTCACAATCATCTGGGGTCAATATAATAATCTCTAGTAGTTTTGAAATTAAAGAGGGGAGATGGAAATTACTTACACAAAACACTCCTGGTCTCAAGATGACGTTGTGTCTGCTTTACCAGCAAACAATTCTGTGATGGGATTTTAGGGTTGGACTCCCTGTTCATTTTAAAGTCCCCTGTACACCCTCTCCTATGCACTGTGGTACCTGGTGGGATGGTTTGTGGAGACAGTCTGAAGATACAAACTTATAGAGTGTGTGTAGAAAAAACCAACAAGGCTCTTTACTCCAGGATTTTTTTCAATTTCAACAAAGCAACAGACAAGTTATTATTAAAAAAAACCAAACAAAAAAAAAAACCAAAAAAAAACAAAAAAACAAAAAAAAACCCAAAACACAATTGATATTTTTAATCTATTTCCTTTGTTAAACATTAAAAATTTTCACCGAACAGCTGTTATATACCATGTCTGGTTCCTCAGAGGAAAAAGTGTGACAAAAAAATGACAATAAATACTCACTTAAACATAGTAAATTTGCCAAATGAGTTCTGCCTAATGCAGTCTCAGAGTGGAACCCATGAACTTCCAGGATTTTCTTCAGATCTATTATTCATAGTCTTTTTGGCAAAACTTTATATACTTCTGCTTTGGAAAACTTCTATTATGGCTAATTCTAGTGCATTAAAATGAAAACCAATAGATGTTATCATCATTTGCTTTTAAAAAAAAGAAGAGGACCCAAATATATGGAAAATTATGTGAGTCCAGTTCAGGACCATTAGCTTCATATTCAGCTCAGAGACCAGCATTCTGTGATGCTATTTTTTTGTGAAACTATAAACAGAAGGAGGAAAATTGCAGAATAAATGTTTAAACTTAGTCATAAAAAATCTTTAGGAATAATTAGCTGGAATACACAGTCAGCTCCATGAAGTGAACTTGGAATATCAGCTGTACAAAAAATAAGCTGATTTAGATGAAGACCAATCACTGATTTTTGCCAACTGCATGGCTTAAACAGCCAAACTACTATGAACAGTATTGTTCTCTTCCTCAGGACCAAAAACAATTTCCCACAAATCAGGACCTTCTGGACACTTTTTTTTAAGATATAATTAATAAAGTCCATGCTCAATACGATGGCACTTTTTCCTAATTGTTCAAAAGTTGGGGATAACATGTTCTATTTATTTTTTAGTAGGAGTCTGATGAGCTGCTGTTTATGTTACTGCTCCCAGACCACAAACTTTCAAAACAGGCCCAGCTGCTCAGTGTCAGCTGTGACCTTCCACTGCTCATGAGCACGTTCCCAAGCCCAAAAGCTTAGAGGTCTTGGAAAGTCATCTTTTTCAGTCTTAGCAGACATCAGATGCATGCATTAAGCTTTCATGTCTCACCCACCCATTGGAGGCAAGTGAAAAAATCTGTGAAATCTGATGGAATTAGTCTTATTTTCATGTCTCCAAACAATTCCAAGATCCATCACCTCTATAAGAAACACAAAGCCTTATGAGAGGAGCCAGTGGAAAAGCACTGCTGGGATCTTTAAGGTCCCTTCCAACCAAAGCTATTCTATGATTCACACTGCTGGAAAAGCATTTAGGCAGCCACCATTCTTCATGAGCACAGCTATTTAATCAGAGACCACACCCTATGTTATTATTACTGTTATTAGTATTATCATTATTACTTATAATCATGTCTTCAACATTCAGAATAGGAAACAGGAAGACATAAATATCAAATATGCAGATGTAATTTGCCAAAGTTCTAGAATATCCGAGTAAAAGCTCTGAATTTATTCCATTTTATGAGGATTTTCTGCTCAGTATTTTGAATTCTGAATCTCCATTTAAACAAAAGTGATGGGATGCAAGAAAAATGAACACTCAGAACCCACATTATTTCTCTGCTGAAAAATCCAATATACATAAGGCTTGCAAAGATAAAAACAAGTATCACTCGTTTGGCACTTTTATTTCATCCTGTGAAGGAGACATTTTCCTTGTAGCCTGCATGCTGGCTGCTAACATTTCACAACGGCTGCAGATTGCCTATACTCTACAGCAGCTGCCATCCCTGGATTTCTATTAACCTCTTCAAATATCAGTTTAGTCCACTTCTATCCAGTACTTCAAAGTGGATAATTTTTAGTTCTATACTACACCTCACCTTACGCAGTGAAGAGGTCGCCTCCACAGAGGAAAGGAGCACAGGGGAGCAATGGCGAAGGAGGGAACTCCAGTAACACCCAGCCCCAGCTCCTCTCAGGCCCATCAGAGGAGAGCAGGCAGACCAGTGGAGAAGCCCAGCTGCTGGGCTACCCACACTAACAGACATTCTCCTCATCAGCCAGAGAAGGGAAGAGGATGGTGACATTGACGATTTTGTGTTTGTGCAGGTGACGAATGTCTGTGTCTATCTGTGTGACCCATGTGCTGCTTACAGGGACCCCTGTGTCTGTGTGCCTGCTGGGAATACATGCTCCGCCTCACTACCTGCTGGACCCAGGGTTTGGAGGTGCAGCAGCATCACCTCTGTCAGGCTACCAGATTCAGCATCTCCTTTATGTGCTATATAATCATCTATCTCCTTCCAGCAAAAATCAACTCAGTTATTCCATTTAAAAGTTCCCTTTCACACACTGTGCAGAGTGAAATGCCTCGCCTTGGCTGCCACATACAGTTCTATACAACATTTCTACAAAAGGTGCTGAGGTATGCAAATACCAATACAAAGCACATTCACTATCACTGTCCTTATGCTCCCACAAAGCTCCTGTTTTAAAATTGTGTATATAGAGGCTGTTTTACAGAGTAGATGATGTACAGATATGTTACTGGAACCCAAAGCAATGCTTGTGCTGGAGCAAACTTTCTGTCCAGAAGACAATTTTTTAACAAGGTTATCACTTTAAGTAAGAGTTTATTGTCACATTTCACATTTTTAACCTTGTAGCAAAACCAGTATATACCCTCCCTAGAAGAGATTTTCTTCACAGGAATATCCCATGGCAGAATTTTTGCTCCTTTCAAGCTCTAGAAGTCTTATTATTGCTTGGAAATAATAAAGTTGTAAAAAACATGAATTTATTTAGTAAATTTTAGGGAGCTGTGAGACAAGAAGGCGGAAGGCACCTGGAGGAGACTGAAGACTGACTCTGCTCTATAGGGACAGTAAATTATACAGATGGGCTGGGGACAGACAGGCTGGGAGAAAAGGATACTATAGGCTTGCTTAAGTTGAGAACAAAAATATTTTGGTCGACTCCAAAAACTGCAGAGGTTGATTACAAGATGGTAGCTCAGAGATATTCCCAGTTGTTGATCAGTCTTATTGAGGACAACAAAACTAAGAAAAATGTTCTCAGAAATGTTTTAATTGGATTTCAAATCCACTGAAAAACAACATCTTCTCACAGTGTTTGCCTAGTACATGATGAGAGCAGCATATTTTACATGTATATCCACTTCTGTGATCTAAGATTGAGTGAAGCTGGAAGATCTCTGATCTGTGTGGATCAGAGCAGACAGCACATACCATCCCTACTTACAGATTTGAGACCTCAGCTACAAAAATCTCAATTTCAGAGGTACTACATCAGAACTTCATTTCACAGATTCCTCCAAGGCAGTGGAGCATTAAGGATACAAATAGAATTAGCAATGTCTTTTAGCCATGGTTGTCTTTCAAAGGCTCATTGACCTTATAGTTATTGTTCTTCATCCTTGCTGTCTCTCCACAGGCTCAGTATAAAACAAGGCATATTGCCATGCTAATCCCCATCACAACCTTCTGGGACCTATTCCTTCACATGGATAAAAATTGTTGTTTGAGGAATATTGCGATTAACACATGGAGGCAGTCACTAGACCTTTCCTCAAAAGCTATACACATACACAGGAATACCCTGCAGGAGTTAGAATAGAGCATATCTTTTAAAACAAACCAACCCAAAATTATATAATACATGGTCTGTCACTCTGCTTCTCTAGCTGACAAGCTATTTATAGAGTAATGAATACTTTACTCTTGGATGAACCAAAAATATAATAAGTGTTGCAGAATTATCAAAGCACAGAAATATGTCTAATCAGTTCATCTTGTTTCCCTAGAGCCCTTTTAGTCATAGTGCTTTTAAGATCTTTTCCCTAATATGTTGCTTTGGATGCATTTTTGAAGAAAATGGAATTTTAAAGTGTCTGAAGAGCCAGATCAGGTTGTGATGTTTGTTTGGAAAAGGAAATGGTCCCCAGCTGTGTCTGCTATTTCAAATGTTTGGGGGGAATGATCTCCAATACACAGCACAGGTTTGCTCTGGCTGTTCTTCACATTTTCTGCGCTGCTAATTGAGGATGACCATGAAACACATCTCCTCAGAGCAGTTCACAGGAACCACTCAGAGAGAGGCTTCAGCTCCTCTATCACAAATGTGCCTTGGAGACTGTGTTTTCTTTAGAAATGGGTACAAAACACAAAAGCTGAGCCCTGGATTCAAGCACTTTCAGGTTTGAGTGTTCTAACGTTTGGCCAAAAGAGGTAACTAGCCTTTTATTTAGGCTCCATAAGGGTTATTGAGATGTATATCAATATAAAATTCTTTCTTTGGTTATTTTTCTGTTCCAGCACATGGCCTCTCTGAGCGGGAGATAGAGCACTACCAGAGCAAGTCAGCACATCATAAGCCGTGATTGAACAGGAGGAGGTCTTCACACAACCTTCACTCAACCTCTTAAACTAATTTCAACACAATGTCAAAAGTCTAGAACTATCGCACACATTCATGTAAGAGCTTTTAGTCAGGGACTATGAACCTGCCTCAAGCAAAGTAGTCCCAGACTTCTGGAGAGAAGATAACTGCAGGGAATGTCACTATCTGCCTGATATTTTTATTCACCTCTCAAGCACCTACTGCACCACAGGCAAAGGCTGGGTACAGCACCAAATGGAACATTGTTATAACACAGAATCCATATAATTTGTAATACAAATTGCTAAAGTGATTAATTTGTGTGTTGACTTCGCACAGATATTGAGGTATTTTGGAAAGTTCAGTACATTTCTATTTATCTTTCATGTCCAAAATACAAATTTACTGACATCAGATAGGAAGAAAACAAAACAGATTTTAAAATTCACAGGAGCTTCTCAAAGGTTGCTTGGATTTGTTCTGTATTTCTTTTCTCTCCATGTTTCACTGAATATTTTAGAATTCCTGATACTCAAGCATCCTTAGGTCATGTCTGTCTTGTGAAACTAGGTATATACCTGCTGAACATCATGATGTTTCAAGCCCAGCTGTATGCCTCCAGCATCAGAAACATCTACAAGTGCATAGGAAGAATCATGTACAGAATGCCTTCTGATAGACTGGGCTGCAGTAGTCCTGCCTTGTACCTACTGCATCCAAACAGCTGAGTGAGACCTTGGGCTGGCAATATGTGATCATGCCTGCCTGAATTCTCCTTCTTGAGGTGTCAAGTGCTTGAGCTAGGCCGCTTCTGTGTGTGTCTCTGTTCACATATTTACCCACGAAAGACAAATGATAAATGTGATCTTGTGAGTACTCAATGGTTCAGTCTTTGGGCATATACTAATCCCACTCTCGGTGCAAACAGCTGGCTTTAACTTCCCAGTTCATTCTGCCTGGAGGCTTCCTTTCTCTCTAGCATAATGGTGTATGTGTAATTCTTAAGGACAGGTGAAATAAATGGTTTATTGACACCACCTTTGTGAGCCCCTGTGGGCTGAAGCTGCCTGCGCTCTGAGATGACCAGACACAAGAGTCACATTTACTACGACTGTAGCGGTGCTTGCCTTTAAAAGCTCACAGGGGAGTAGACTGAGAGGGGCTGGGTTGCTGTTGGCACAGAAAGACAGTCTGCCATCACAAACACCAGCAGAGCCAACAACTCCAGGGCTGTTTGATCCCCATCGAGGTGTCAGATGCCAAGCATTTCTTTGCTATCATGTATTTTTTTAAGGATGTGCTGACTGTCCATACAAACCAATAACACACGAGTCTTTGCTGGTCCTTGTGGAGCAGGTGCTTCTGCTTGCAGACATCCACTATCTTTATCAGCTATTTGGGCTTTGGAAAACAGCACACATTAACAGAGAGATAGGGACCTCTTGAAGAAACAAAGTCATGGGCCTGAGCAATGGAGCTGTTAATAGTCAGTATAGAGATTGTGTTAGCAGAAAATTTTACATGCATGCACCAAAATCACCTTTTTGTACTACGAATAATAATTGAAATTTTATTTCTGCTGAAACTATTTTGTATTTCTGATACAAGCTGAAAAATTATTGGACAGATGTTGATCCAAGAATTACATATCCTTATAAGCAAATGTTTGCGTAACAACTGAAGGGTGATTTATGAACTATAATCTAAAATGTACATTATTTTTGAAATATTATAACATTACACCGTAGTGAAAAGAGTAAGGATGGTGAAATGCAGCACTAACAATCTTTAGCTGCAGAAGTCTAGTTTTGTATGAGCCAGCGTGTGCCCAGGTGGCCAAGAAGGCCAATGGCATGCTGGCCTGTATCAGCAATAGTGTGGGCAGCAGGACCAGGCAGTGATTGTCCTCCTGTACTCAGCACTGGTGAGGCTGAACCTCAAATCCCGTGTCCAGTTCTGGGCCCCTCACTGCAGGAAGGACATCGAGGTGCTGGAGCATGTCCAGAGAAGGGCAATGGAGCTGGTGAAGGATCTGGAGCACGAGTCCTGTGAGGAGCAGCTGAGGGAGCTGGGGTAGTTTATCCTGGAGAAAAGGAGGCTCAGGAGGGACCTTATGGCTCTCTACAGTCACCTGAAAGGAGGCTGTAGCTGGGGTTGGTTGGCCTCTTCTTCCAGGCAGCCAGTGACAGGATCGGAGGAACTGGCCTCAAGCTGTGCCTGGGGAGGTTTAGACTGGATACTAGGAAAAACTTCATTTCAACAGTAGAACAAGCCCAGGGCAGTGGTTGATCTGTTGAGCCGTCAGCCCCAGAGATATTTAAAAGACATGTAGACGTGATGCTTTGGTACATAGTTTAGTGGTGGGCCCAGTAGTGTTAGGCTTACAGTTGGACTTGGTGGTCCTGAAGGTTTTTTCAGCCTGAACGACTCCATGATTTAGTCCCTAAGTAAGACAAACCCAGTGCATAACTTGTACTGTGAAGACAAACATACTTACTCCTCGTAGCACCCTTTTCAGAATTATAATGTTTATGTATCTCAACCCCAAAAAATGCCATGAGACAGAGGCAAATGTCTCATGTTTAGGTAAAATGCAATTTCTGTCATCCGAGTTTGCATGTAAAATAAACTGAATCAATAGTCTGAATATATAGTGATTCTAACGTTCATCTTCTATTTTTAAAAAGTCAAATTTGCCTGCTGTGGGCTCTTACATCAGCCATTCTTTAAATTAATTAAATAAACATATTAAATAAACATATTAAGTGCACTAACATGTACATTTTTCTCCAAACAAGTAATACCAGACCCAAACACAATAGTAAATAACAGTAAAAGATAGAGAATATTAAAAGCATGGCTCTTGTGAGAAATGTCAGCAGGAGCCACAGACGTGGCATGGGATGGCATTCAGCTAAACAGGTTTTCCAGGATAATGAGGCCCATAAAAATACAGCTCCACAGTAAGTAAATCTCATCCTTTTTTTTTTTCTTCACGTGCTTCAATAATTCATGATTAATCCTTGATGTGTACATGCCCCTGCCTGCTGGCTCCAACACTGACTCAGCTCTCCAAATGGCCACCAAATTAATCCAAAAGGTTCCACATAAAATGCTTTGACATTTTCCAGTAATTGCTGTATTTTATAGTATGTTTTTCTCTTGCAGGTCATGTTGCCTGGTCAGCTCCAATTTGCTCTGTGTTTATCATTATTGCAGAAAAAGAGTTCAATGAGTGAAAAGTCAAATAGCACAGACACTCCCAGACTCAAACTATGTTATTTGACAAACATTCTCCAGCCTAACAGAGGCATCTATGGCCTTAATTAATCCAAGAACCAGCTATATTAACATCAGTATGAAATTCTGTTTGAACCTTAAAAATGCCAACTCTAAGCATTTATTCTGGAATGCTTGGCCATTTCAGACAATGACAACTTATTGATGGGAGGAAGGCAGGCGCTTTTTCCAGATGAGTGGAGCAAAACTTGGTGCTACTCATTGTTGTAACTGGATTTAAGAGTGCAAGCCTCCCTTCCTGACTTGTACAGACCAACTCTTCTCCCAGGTGATAGCAGACTGGAAAAGTGTGTGTGGATGAGGACTTGCAAAAGAGCAGAGCCTGGAGAATTCAGCCCTGCATCACTTGCATAGAATTTCCCAGAAAATTGTATCATCCAGATCTGTGCTTATAGAGGACAACAAGATAATGGCACAGAGAGGTAGACAGTTGTATTAGAAAAGGGTGGAGTCATCCTGGAACTGTGAATTAACTCATGTGACAGTGACAGAAAAAATATCTAAAAACAGATAGAAGTTGTTACTGAAAGGTTTCTTTTGAGAAAATAAAAAGTGTAGGATAGATATTGTGAGTTTGCAAGGTCATCAGTTTTGAGTAGTGCTGGTTTTTATGTATATGTATCAAGTTTTTAGTGGCTTTCCACAGTGGAACATTCTCTACACACTGGGCACACACCAATCAGTCTGGCTTTCTTCACAGCATTCTCAATGCAAACATGATAAAGCCTTCATCTGCTTAGTCACACTATAAACAACACCAAGCAAATAAATTATGATGTACAATAAAGCGAATTGGGATGAAGCTCATTTGCTGAGTAAACAACCACTAGAGCAGTAATAGCAGCCATTTATCCAATGTAAGGGCCAAAATCAAAATAGACAGGAGATTTGTTATTACCATAATCCTTGGTCTCCGCAGAAGCCCTAATGAAGTAATTCTTCTTGTGATTTTTGGCTGCTGATGTTTTTTAGAATTACAGCAAACATACTAACTGAAGGGTTCACAAAATAAATCAAGACCTTCAATACAAGCCTGTAGCAGAGGCTCCATTTATAAGCATGGTAGTGCTCTAGGTTCCAGATATTCCAAGCCTTCAGGCAGGACAAGCAGTCACAGTCTCCACAGCACCTTTTTGGCCTACACAAGCTCCCTTTCTGTGGAAAATAAGAGTTTATGGAGGGTACAGTGATGTGAGCTTGGGTGTGCCTGTAGCTGTACCAGGCACCCACAGCTAGAACCGTTTAGAGTCTTAAGTCTCACCTTTGGTTTGAGCTATCCAAGGCTGACAGTGCTGGAGGACATTGTGAAGCTGTCTTGTGATTTGTGGTGTGGGGGTTAGATATTCTGTGAGCCCCACCAGGACTGTCCACCCCTGATCTGCTACCTGCAGCAGCATGTGCTCAGTCTCAGAGAAAATGGGGAAATTCCCTTCCTCTCCTGATTCTCAGGTTTCCATCTGACAGCAAAAATGTCCTCTATCAGAAGTGTTCCGCAAGTCAGTGCTTAGCAGTGGAGCATCCACCCTGACATAAGAGAAGGTAGGGAGATACATGGAATTGCTGAGAACAGGGCTCTCTGATCCAGCAGAGGTGGTCTCCAGCCAACAAATACACAACAGCAGATAGAAGATTTGGGAAAAGAAAAAGAAGACTGGGATGGTATCAAACTGCTCCTCCAGGCTATGGAGCATCCCGACACCTGGAATTCTGCAAAAGTTCTATCATTCACAAAACTTGAGGGGAAGCCTATTTGCCCAAGAACTGCCTAGAAACAGGTAGGTACTTCTCAAAAGAGTGGCTAGGATATATAAATCTTATTATTTTTATTTTCTCTGGACTCTGTGAAGTTTAGTGATTTCTGAAGGAATAGGTTACAATAAAAAGTTAATTACACCTGTTAAACTGGATTCTCTGTTATAATTTATATGGAGTAACTAGGAAATTATAATTCTACAGTGGTCATTTGATCAACCAATAATTTATAAATACTTTCCTATTATTTTTTTCTGGAAAACATAATCTAAAAATATTTATGCCATAGCTAAGGCTTAGTCTAGTGAAAAAATTAACAAAAACTCCATTCCTAGAACTTTCATCTGTGTTTTCCCATACTTGGGTTTCCCCTTTTTTCTGTTTGGCCATTTCTCACAATTAAACCAGTCCTTTTATTATATTGCCAGATTGCCCTCAGCTTGTTTATTTTAACCTTGACATCATACATTTTATTTTATGATTACTCAACTATAGTATCCAAGATGTAAACTGATTTTTATTGTCTGGAAGAGGAAATGTAATATGAAACAGTGACAAAGAGAACCTTGTTAAACCTTATTTCAGGGAAACCCTTGCTAAAAACATAAAAAAGTGCTTTTTTCCCACTTCTGTTGCTAGCTAAAAATAACTATACCTCACTATATTTTCTTTTAGGCACAATGAAGTGCATTTTGGGCATTTCATTCAAGCAAGTGGAAAGAATTCTGAGAAGATGTGCAAAAGTCTACCAAAAAAAATTAAGAAAACACAACTTGAGAACTTAGGGATGTTTGGTTTAGAGGGGAAACCACCTGTTCTCTACAGAGCACGTCTAGGAGACATGGCATAAGGAGAGCACAGCTAAAGTGATTTCTCTACAGTCAAAACATTAGAGAGACTTGTTTTCTGGTTGTTCAGCAATAGAAATAACCACACTTCTTCAGTAAGGATTTCTCCAACGTTTTAACTTTCTCTTGCCATGAAGTAAAATACCTCTTTACTTGGGAACATTATTGCAACAGTAATTTTGTATCTCACTATGTGTTGCATATGTGGTATTTAAATAGAGCAGAGTATAAGGTTGTTGGTTTGGGTGGGGGAGTGTTTAATTTTGATAGGATTTGAAAATTAATCAGTGTTCATCTCACCAGTTAACCAGAAAAAGGATATATATGTGCACAGCTACAAAAAAAGAGTATCTAGAACTCTGCCTAAAAGCTGTAGGTTTGTTTTCTCTGTGGTACAAATGCACATGTGATTTTCCCTTCTTCTTTTTTTATAACCATAAAAGAAAATTCATGAGACTTGTTCTAATTTTTTTTCCTGTGGTGAGAAATCTTACTTATGAAAAATCTGAATTATTTTTTAATTAATACAATAATATTTTCATAGAAAAAGAAAGTATTTCTAGTCTCTACATTTATACATGCTGAAAATGAAGTTCCTGGATTTGAATCTACTCTGAATTTACATGTACACAACAGGATGAAATTAGGTCCTTCAATTGCAGACAAATTTTTAAGTCAAATGCTGTTGCCCAAATTACTTTCTGATTATTTTGTAAAATAAGAAATCTACAAGAAAGTTGCATATGTTGTGGCTTTTCTGTTTAACACATTCATGATTTTTAGGCTCCTGATGAGATGGACTAGGAATCTTGGAAATTAGAGAATGCAGGTCTGTTTCTTTGTGTACACTTTATCATACCAAAACACATCTTAGTGAGAAACAACTAATAGCTACGCAGGGTAAGTGCAGTGTAATCTATGTGATGACTACATCACATAATTTAGAACTCTAAATTGCAGTGCATGGGTTTACGTCAGCCTACACTGATTTTTTTTTTTCCCTTGAGCAATAATTTCTTTAGCAAGAGAGACAGGACTGGTTTTAAAATACCTTTTGATGTACCATGGGTCTATAAGCCCCACAAAAAGAAATTCATGGGCCAGGCAAGTGAGCCCCCTCCAATTCCCGTGTGTAGGGGAGAGCTAGGCATTACTGGCTGTATCTTGAAGGAGCCAGGATGCTTTTTTGATAACCAGAGAAACACTGTCAGATTCGCCCCCATTGAGGCAGGGATTCATGTGTCCCACTATCCTTTAAACAAGCCCTCTTTTGCCACCCATGTGGTGGCCTCTTTCGTTTCCAATGCAGCCATCAGTGACCCTGTCAACACAGCCTCACAGGGGGAGAGCTCCTCATGCTCGAGCTCTCAGCAGCACTGACAAGGCTTCCCTGTCTTTGGCTCTCTTCTCTGCCATTCATGACTTTGACCTCAACTCACCCTGGAGCTCACTGCTGTGAGCCCCTCCAATAGGTACTTCTGATAACCCCCAAAAGAGCTTAATTCAGTTCATCAGAGGAGCAAGTTGGGTGGTGAAGTACCTCATTTTATATGACCCTTCACTTTCCTGCTCTTTCCTAGAGAGACAGATCAGTTTGGCCATTGCTGAGTCTGTGAGTGGCTAGAATTAAGGCAAACCCTTAGGATCTTTGGTGAAGGAGAGATCTGGTCTATCTTTACTTGGCATCAGCTCAGTGATTCATAATAAAATCATTCATAGCATTTCTTTACAGTTGCAGCAGGCTGAGGTAAAAGCTGAAACATAGAAGGTGCTGCTTGCACTGCCCCTGGAAGCTGTTAACTTTATGAGTTGAACAAAACTGCTGAAATGGTGCCAATTTGCATGGTTACAACCAGTAATTCTTCAATGCCTTCCCTTTAGAAATAGGCTATTGTTTACAAGAGACCGACTAATCTAACCCATTGCATAGCCCAGCCTCTACCAGTTATCATCTATTAATAACTCATGTAGGGAAGTGTTTTCAGCTATCACACATAACGAACCCATTGAGATCCTCTGTGTCACCTTTCCCAGCCAGCGTGCTACTCAGCAGGGGATGGAGGGAAGTGCTGCCTGTCTCGATGGAGGCGCCCATGAACCCAAATGTTGTGCTGAAACAGAACTAAATGACAGGACTGATGGCATGTCCACAGAGCAAAATAAAACACCATGGCTAGTGCAGAGGAAGCAGCAATAGCACTTTTGTTCTGCTGAGGAAAGGAAAACAGACATACTTTGGCAGACCACATCATGTGAACCCAACAGAGCCCACAAGGAAAAATGCAATATTGTAATCACCACTTTCCCATGTGGTTTTCTACACAGCTTGTGTCCTAGCACTACAGTGTTTTAGAGTTCAATGCTGCTTTTTAAATTAAACTTCTACGTACTTTCATTAGATTATAACTGTGGAATGGAAACAGTGTCCAAGCTAACCCACACATGCTTTATTGTACCCTGGCTTTCACATGCACACATTCTGAACTCACACACGTACACACAGCAGCCTCATGCAAACAGTTTCTAAAGTACAATAATGAAGCTTAGTACACTTTAATGGTACCAAAATTACCATTAAATTCACAGACAACAGTCTAAATCCCTCTATTTTTCAAACACAACTTTAACAACCTCTTAAACTTCATATAGCAAACATTATATTATATAATTTTAAATAGTTTTATACCAGGAACATTACAGATTTCTGCCGGAATGCAACATGAGTTTAAATTTGGTGTTTGACAGGACACCTGCTTCATTCTGATTCAGTCTGTCTGGATAATTACTAACTGCTAATTCCCCCATAAATGCCACCTTGGTGCCAATATTTTCTGGCTTGTGATAATCAAAGGATTTGCATTCATTCTTTTATTATATCTTTCCATGTATCCACCAATTTATCAAAGAAATTAAAGGAGGGAAAGGATAATAAAAACTAAAATTATTTTATGTTTTACAAGCAAAGCTATATTTGCTCCTAGTAGGAGTCTTGATCATCCTGAAATTTTTCACAGTGGTGGAATGATCAGGTCAGCATTGAATATTCTTTAACACCCCACCTTCATTTAGAATTTATAAACTCTAGTACTGATCAAGTTTTCCCTTCAGCTGTTAATAACTTGCTAAGCTAGTGCCACACCTGAGAGATTGATCAATCTCTTAAGTATCTTTGAGCTACCTTCTGATAAAATATTTACTTTTTTAGTGTATGTTAATAACAGAGGTCGGTAAATGGCTCAACACTTTACTGATAGAGTGGAAACACCAATATTACCATAATGTTTAGGGACTAAAGGTCTAGGAGAAATTGATGGACATTGCCAGAAAATTTGATAGTTATTTCCTAATGACAGTATTTAGTTCTAATTATACCCAAAATATATTATTCAAAAATATCAGGTCAGAAAATTTAGGAAATTTAAGATTTATTAAATATGTTCTACACACACAAACAGATGATGAATACATCATGTCTCAGTGGGCAGACTGTGCCTGTGACAGAGATAAAATTCTTTAAGGTTTCTACCAGTAACTGTGCTATTCAGAATGCTCCTAACTACAGTCCATATGAAAACAAAAGGGTTCAATCAAAATGAAATTGATACAAAAGAGATTAAAGTGGTTTTCCACTCCCATTAAAACTCAAAAGAACACTTACATTCCTACCAGAAATAAACCTGAAATACATGGAATTTCTAAATCCATGCAAGACTAATTAATAAATATAATCCAGAACAAAAAAAAAATTGTATTAGTTAAATTCTGAGTTCTCAGAAGTTAATGCACTTAAGCAGCTTGGTGGGGATCAGCAGGCAATACCCACGGGGACTGATATAATGGAGCAGTAATCGCTGGATCTCTGGACTGTCCAAAACACTGCAGAAAAGGGCTTGAAAGTGCAGCTTTATTACATCAAATCTCTTGGTCCAAGCACTTAGCCAGCACTGTCTCTGCCAACTCCATTACCAAGTTAGTCACTCATATCACTCCCCAAAAAGGAAATTCTGCATAGCACTATCTCAAACTGTTCAGCACAGGTTTTGACAAATGATTTTATTTTCTCTGTCCTTTGCCATGTCTGCATGCACATTTTCATAAATAACTTGGAGATAAATAAATAATACACAAATATAAATAAATGCAACCACTAAGAAAAACTGAGACAATACAAAACTAAGAGTGAACTAAACTATGCTTAGATCCATTATCTAGCACAGAACATCCTGTATCCATGTTGCTCAACTTCCTTTCCCTCCATAATGTGGTGACCACATTTAAGGTGCCTTTTATTCAGCCTGTGCAATCTCTGGTCCATATCAACCCCGCCCATACTCAAACATCACTTAAGAAATTGTTAGCCAGCTTGGACCAAAATCACAACCATGACTGTTTTAACAGTTCATAAATCTCACAAATTATGGAGATTCTTGATACCAAGATTATACCTTGGCATGCTTAATCATCACATATAACTGTGCCTTGAGACGATTTATCAGAGATTAATTGCCAAACTGGAAATCTCAAGGAATTCTACAGGAATCAACAGTTGTTGCCCTTGTGATCTCAGTGATGAATAGAGCAGTGCCACTGAAACTGCAGGTGATACTGGAGTAGGGAAGTGTAGGTTACGGGTTTCGGGGTTCTGGGTCCAGTCGGGACGGCCGGACGTAGACGGATGGAGAGATCTCTATAGGCAGGTCTTGGGACACAGTCGGTTTATTGTAAAGGGCGTGGGTATTGGGGCACTGCTCAGAGCTGCTAGACTCAGCTCTGAGCAGGCCCAAGAGAGTAAGCAGGTGAGAGAGAGAGAGAGGGTGTAAGAGCAAGAGTGGAAGTAAGAGTAGAAGTGGAAGAGAGGAATAGAGAAGAGAGAATCAATCAGAAGTGAGAATGTCTGAAGTCCTGGTTACAATACAATAAATCATCTTCTGTACTGAATATTCTAATTGTCACTAACCAATCTAATACAAGATACAAATCCTATAGCATTTACATACAGCCTATAAGAGTCCTTATATTACCATAGAGTGTTACATCTTAACTTCTAAAAACTACTCTTTGGACCCCTTCTGCTGAGCTAGTAGGGTCTGCTCTGACCCTTGGACCTGTTTGCAAGCAGAGGGTATTGTTTCATCAAGAGGGGATTACTTCAGTGGCCATACCATTGTTTTCTAGTTGTTCAGTAACTAAGACCTGGTATTTCAAAAGTGGCTTTCATTTCGATGTTGCCTGTAGTTTTCATATTCCCAAAATCTTTTGTCAGGCAATCATATTTCCAAGGTTTTCCTGTTCCATCTTCCCCAACAGGAAGAGCTGAAATAAAGTTTGTGATAGGCAGAATGGGAATTCTGATGGATCTTCACAAAATGAAGAGCTGACCTCCCAGGGTGCATTCAGGCACAGCATTTCCAGCTGGGCAAGGGAGGGGATTGTCCCGCTCTGCTCTGCACTGGGGAGGCCTCAGCTCGAGTGCTGGGGGCAGTTTTGGGTGCCACAATGTAAGAAAGACATTAAACTGTTAGAGAGTGTCCAAAGGAGGGCAACAAAGATGGTGAAGGGCCTTGAGGGGAAGCCGTGTGAGGAGCAGCTGAGGGCACTTGGTCTGTTCAGCCTGGAGAAGAGGAGACTGAGGGGAGTCCTCACTGCAGTTACAACTTCCCTCATGAGGGGAAGAGGAGGGACAGGCACTGATCTCTGTGGTGACCAGTGAAGCAATACTGTTCAAGCAGATCTAGCCCTAAATGAGGTTGGACCACAAGAGACGCTCTTACTTGCTGCTTACTTACAAGCAGTCTACTTGCTGCTGAGAGCTATGAAGTACTCTGAGCAACACAGTTGCCCCAGTGACCCTTCATTTTTGTAAACAAGGAGCATGCCAAGGCTCACTAAGCAAGACAGGAATGAAATACACACAGTTTAGTTCTCAGATCACTAAAGAACCCTGTAAGTCAGGTGCAACTGTACCTGGGTGCAATTCACATACTCTTAAGATAATTAGCACCAAGCCTGCCAGAGTTCAAGAAGTGCCTGGACAATGCTCTCAGGCACATGGTGTGATTCTGAGGTTCTGTGCAGGGTCAGGAGTTAAACTTCAATGATCCTTGTGGGCCCAGTCCAACCCAGGATATTCTCTGATTCTGAGTAGAGCAAAGTGATACATGCTCAGAAACAGTGAATTATTTTCATTAAGCTTCAATCAACGCTTTCATGTGGTGTAAGAATTTCCAGGAGAAAACAATGATAAGCCAGAAGTTGCTATAAAATGCCACTCAAGTTTTGGAAAGTCCAACCTAAAAAGTATCACTCAAATATCTTTCCAGCAGCTCTGCCCTACCTAGATAAATTGTTTAAATTATATTGAGACATCACATAGATATAGTCTAGAATGCAGTAAAAATGGGTCTGTTTTTTTCAGTCAGCCTAGAAACAATGTAAGAGCTACAAATAACTTTATATTCTGAGGTCAGTAAAGCTGCTGGTTTCACTATGTCATTTGCAGCATAAGCTCTATTTGAAATGGAGAAATCTGTGAATAAAATTAGTAACTATTGCAAGAGCAACCATTTAAATTTTAAGGGCACCCACTCTATCAGAAATGGCTAATAGTGAAAATTCAAACATGTTAGTTGAAAAACATCACTTACATTCAGTTAACAATCAAATCCTGATATAGAATCCCTCTTCTTGCAAAGAGTGGTTTTGTATGAAAAAAAACCAAAACAAACCAAAAAAAAAAACCCAGGTGGAAGAAGGAGTGGAAATATCTTCAGTGTCTGGCACAGGCTGTGGCAATATACTTTAAAGCTATTATGAATTACTATTTCTTCTGATATATGGAATTCAGTGTTTTCTGCCTCTCTGTAAGATGACCTTATTTTACGTCAAATTGGAAACATATGATCTTCCTTGTATTATAAAAATAAGGGGTTTGTATGACTAATAATTCACATAATTCATACAATTTCCAGTAAAAATAGAACTTTAGAATTTTTCCTGTGGTCATTCAGAAATAAACAGAATACTTTACACATATCAGACTGATGACTACAGAGAATGTTTTCTTTTCTTGAAAAATAGACAGAGAGAAAAAAGCTGATTGAGATAAAATAGTAATAAGCATTCCTTCAAATTTTCAACACAGATGTCTTGTTCAATGTATTAGACTCTTTTATAGTGCTTGAGAAATCTACTGGAGAGGAATTCACTGATTCAACAGATAATTATTTCTTTCCATTGATGGAGCACACAGGACAAGGACTCTGACCCAAAAGCAAAGCTGGAATTTGTTTTTGAAAGGTTAGAAACAATTATAGTTGGATTTCTCATTTTGCTTTTTGTTCCTAGAGTGAGGGTTTAAATTGCCACAGCCCTTTAGGTGCAGCAACAAAACATTCTGTTCTACATGGGCAGAGGGAATTCTCTGGGCACTGGGATCAGAAACTGCTGCCAAATCTGCCAGCAACGTCAATCGATGCACTGCAGATTAGGGGAAAAAAAAGTTTTAAAGTCCAAGTTCATGTGAGCCTCACTGACATCTTGAGGGTAGGTGATGGCTCAGCTGGTATGTTTGGCTTACAAGCTGCCTTGAGAGCACCCTCGGTGTCTATAAGAGCAAAATCCCTCTGGTACAGCCGATGGAGCGCCAGCACATCTGCAGTACCTCAGTAGCTTTCTTAGCTTGGTTACTGCACCCTACTTTCACTACATGCCCATACAGCTGACCAGGTCTAAGCAACCCCCAGGATGTTACAGTGTGAAAATAATGTTTGGCATTAATTGACTTTCCTTGCTGGTGTTTTCACTGCTCACATTCAATAATAAAACTTCGAAATAGTATTTACTTGAGATATCACAGTGAAATAAATGCAATGTCCAGCTCAGACGGGGTCTGCTGCCTCTTGTGCAAATTGCTGTCAACCAAGAAAAACTTTGAAAAAAATCGTGCCTAGACAAATGCCACATCAGCATACCCAGAGTTTAAGGAAAATTGGTACTGATAAAACATCTACAAACTCTAAGGTTGTGATTAGTCAGATCATGAGGCCAAAAAAAAAAACATCTAAGTCACAGCTTTCAAGCATACACTTTGGAAAGACAGGACATTGCCAATGAAAAATACCTATATTTGAGTCTGGTTTTAAAGTCCCCCACTTCCCACTGAGTTCTCATAAATACAAAATCATCAATTGTGTAACTTGCAGGTATTTTCTTTTAAATACCATTTATTTAAGGCATATTTTCTGGCATCACAAAGGCAGCTTCCTTTGTTACACCCTCTTAAAACACAGAATATAAAGTGCATGTGTAAGTATTTATGCTTTACAATAATATTTTCATCTAAGTAGTCAATACATTAAAGATCGTACCCATTTGAGGGAATAGATGCTACAGAAAGATAAATATGATGAAAAATAAAATGTGACTAGGTTCTCTGGCCTTGTATACAAGGCAGAATTTCCTATATCATTTTATCAGTCTAAAAACCCTGTCTGTTTTAGATGAGCAACAATGTGTCAGAACAATCCCAGGATGAGAGAATCATAGAATCATAGAATCATCAAGGTTGGAAGAGACCTTTAAGATCATCCAGTCAGATCATCCACCCAGCACTGCCACTGTAATCCCTGAACCACCAAACCACGTCACCAAGCTCCAGATCCAGACATCTCTTAAACATCTCCTGGGATGGTGACTCCACAACCTCCTGGGCTTCAGCAACTGCAGTTTCAGAAGACTCAGCTCCCTAGTGCATCCATGGGAAGCTGGCATGAAAAGAAGTCTTGGAAATACCAGTGCAGAGCTAATAGAACTATTTTTTATCATTGTTTCAAGATATGGGTTTGGTCCTTAGATTCCCATTACAGCAGAGGTAGTGCAGAAATCTCTGAACATTTGGTCACGTGCCTCACGATGGTTTCTATAGCATGGCATGCGCTCTGCTCTGTCTCAGGTAGGTCCCAGCTGTGCTGTACTGGGCTGGGTTAGCTCACAAGGCCAAGAACAGCCAGAAAAGAAACTTAGGAAGGATTCCCAAAAAAATGGGAATCTTCTACATAATACTCATTTAGGCTTCTTGTGTGGTCAAAAGAGAACTGGTTTATGGTGAGTTGAGATGAAGTATTCTCTGGAGTCTCTAGCAACGATGAAGAGTCTGGACAACTGATTTTCAGTGGATACTTTTAGATGATTGGAAATAGTGAGATGCATCCCACCACTTGGACTGATCATTTGTGGCACAGAATTCACAATGACTTCAGCTTTGCTTATTGAGTCTGCGCAGGAGAGACCTAGGAGAGAGCTCAGGAGTGTACAATGGGACCCTACTAAATTCAGGATTCAGCTTAGAGATAGGAAGGAAAATGGAAGAACATTTAAGTAGCACATTCCCTTCTGCAAATTATCAGTCCCAAAGCTGAAATACAACTCAAGAGCATCACCAAGTGACTACAGATTAAAAGTGTATTTTATAACATAACTCCTGTGTATATTCAGATATTTCCTTTGCGTGTTTTTTGACATCCCCACTCATTCTCACTCTCTTTTGGATGGTTGGTATTTACACCAGTAGCAACCTTTCTCTAACCTGATCCCACACTGACTTCATTCCTCTAATAATATTTACAATTTATAGATTCAAGACAAAAAAACCAGAACACCAGAAGGGTTTTTCAACACATCACAAAAACCTTTATCTTGGTCCTGCAAGACATTGTAACACTGCACGCAGCAACAAGGCAGGTATAAGTTTGCCTTGTGGTTCCTGGAGAAATGGAAAAAAATTAAAGAGATACTTCCCAAATCTGAAAGAAACTCCCAGATTATTATTTTCTCACCTCTAACTAATTCTGCTTTTCCATATATTTTTTTGGCTTCTTTCAACGAGCAAAGAAAACTGACAGAACACTTAATGGAAAATCAGTGAAAAGCTGTCTAAAGCATGTGGGCAGTACAGTTTCCTCTCCGTTAATGCTACCTGTGGGAATCAGTTAGCTGCTTACTATGTTATGACTACATTGGAATCTCCTGCACTTGTACTGTGAGAGACTAAAACTTTAACATTCTGTTCTTAATGGAAATTACTCGTAGTATATGTTTGTTGATGAATAGTTACACGCAAAACTTAATGAGAACACAGAGCTATAAAATAACTTCATATATCTCTAATGGCAAGAAAAACACATTTTAGTTTTTCCAAGGTGTGCATCTCACTGTTTCAGATAAAAGTCTAATGTATTTTTCATTTTTTATATAGTAAGATCACTAAATAATATCACTTTGAAAATGTAGAGACCTGACAAGAAAAAGCTGTCAACAACAGCAAACAGACAAATATAAGGTAGATCAAATTTAATTTTGTAGGGTTCAAATCCTGCTGACCTTGTACTAAGCCCATAAACTTATTTTTCTTGGTTCTGCTAAGAGTCTTTGTGAACACATCACCCTTGCAGCAATTTCTGGGGGGGTTATGTCTGTACTACAAAACCCTTTATCACAATTATTTACCAGCTGCTGTCAGTCCTCATATAATCATATTTGAAGGCTGACTAAGCAAGGTTATACACAGATGTGAGAGAGGAAAGTAGCCACAACAAATGGAGGTGGAGGGGAGGACTGCTGAGAGGTGAAAATTGGGCTATTTAGCTCTCTGGGCAAATAAAGGTCAAAGCATGCTGATGGCGAAACTTGATGCAATATTCAGTCTTGAACAGTAGAACCCATATTTCATTACCATTGCTCAGCCGTCACAAGTATAACCCTGATATAAAACCCCCATTGTCTACAATCGTAACTCTGCCAGCAAAGTACAGAAGATAGCTCTCAGTTTGAATGCTGCAGACCTCTCAGGCTGCTGTAAAAGAGATTGAAGCTACACAAGAGTAACTTAAATTTTCCCCATGCTTAAATCATATCCACAGAATTACTCAGTGAACATGTAATAACTTGTCAAACTCCACCAATTTGGATGGTTGTCTGAATCCTAAGGTTGTTCTGCTGTTACTTATCTAGTCAGGCTCAAAGCTTGTGAAGAGCTGCCACACCTCTCCTGACAAAGATGTCACAATCAGAAGGGCATTACTTACCATGCAACTAAAATTGGGGGAAAATACAACATTATGATTTTTCTTGCATGTTCTAAACAGCTTACTGAGAAAATCCCCTGCACAAAAACCACAACTGACATGGTCTATGAAATCACTTGGTATCCTTCTCACTTCTGATTTAATTAACTCAGCTGGACTTTGCCATCCAAATATGAAAAATGTTGGCTTTCATATTTTGGAACGTGAGAAATGAATAAGCAATGATGTGAACTAGGCAAAGTGCAAGCAGACCTGGTCCAAACCTCTCTGCACTGTCCCAGCAACACTGACTTGCCACAATGTGCCCCGAGGCTGCCAATAATGATGAATTTTGGCATTCCCCTGTTATTTTTATATTGGCTAAACAATTCCATTCATTTCTTTTTGTGACCTTCTTAGAGCTTGTGTCACAATCCCCCATTCTGAAAAATCTCAGAAAGAACAGCTGATTCCTGGAGTATTGTTTGTAAAAAAAACCTTGCTAAACTTTGCCCCAGCAGCAAAAAACTCATCCCTCAACTATTTTTTTGCCCCAGACCACTCTTATCAAATTATATTCTTATTACATATAATTAATATAGACAATCACTAACATGTACACTAACCATCTCATTTCAGGCTATATCTCAGACCTAACACCAATTTAAATTCATGCCTTGAACACGAATCATATTTTGTCTGCCAAGCATTGCTTAGGGCAAGAACAATGCTTGAAAAAAATCTCTCAACTTTGTCTTATGCCTTTTAGGCATCTTTGATGTTCAGACACAAAAGTTTTCCCTCTCAGCCTGACTTCAACAGAAGGTTGCTGCTAGTCAGCCCCTTTCATGTTCCTTTCCAGCTGTCTAAAGGCAGATTGTCCTGGCAGAGCAGCTTGTTTTACTCTTAAACATCTATCCAGATATTTCTACATCCTTTTCTCAGTAAATTGATTCAAAGAGTTTTTTGTAGTTGGTATCTTAGCAGCATATTACTGCTTTTGCATAAAATGTTCCACTCCGCTCTCCCACCTCTCCTTTCTGTTTCCACAGTCTGCAGTATCACAGGGTCTGCCTGCAGGTACCTGGCATTTCCCCAACCTCAGGCAGCACCAGTTTGTTGTATTAGTCTGTCCAGCACCTCTGGACAGTGCTCTGCCATCATATTCCCCCACCTTCCCTGTGTTCTGCACTCTCACTCTGTTGCCACAAATGAGCCAAGCAGTGCAAGCCTGGCACTTAGGATCTCCTTGAGCTGATTGAGTCTTTTACTACATCCCTTTCAGCAGCTGCTCCAGCTCTCCAGCAATATCAGCCCCGTGTTTCTGCCCATCTCTCACCTTTTTGCTGTGTCCTACGTTTTAAGCAATCTTCTTAGTGACTTTCTTTCTGGAGTTGAACTGAAGAACTGCTGCTCCTCATGACTGCTTTCCTCTCTCCCACACCTATGCATCTCTTTGATTGTTCAGACTCTAGATTTAACCAGCATTTGCTGCAGGAGCATAACAATGGTCCAACCAGACCTTAAAGTTCTGGTCATTTTATTTACTGTCCCCAGGTGATCCATTGTGACATTCTGGAGGTGGGGTCCTGGCACCCTTACAGGTTCCTCTAGAGTGCCCAAACAAGTCTACCAGTTGCCCAGAAATACCTATTGCAGCAACATGAAGATCATGCGTCTCAGTTCAGTATGAGACTCAGTCACCTTTGTGTGCTGTAAGGAGAACTTTGACTCAGAATTTCCTGGCCTCCAAAAGAGGGTCCAGCGGTCAGCAGCTTTTCACTTAGGAGCCCTCTTGACTCTTCTTGGTCACCCAGGTTATCACACCAAGTCAAGATGCAGCATCTCAGGGCATTGGAGTTGCTCCCTAACTTCTCCTGTGGAGCAGATATCATTTTTTAGGGCTTTGTAAATCAACATTTTAGCTGCTGATCTAGTCTCTTCATTCACATTGTCTGCCAGTATGTAACATTTCCTAACTGTCATTTTCAAGAATGGTTTTAAGAAGGGAGCAAACCAATCTGCTGCTAAGTGGCTTCCACTGTAGAAGTACATTTCTCTTTCAGAAGACATAGTTAATATTCTTCTTTATGGATGCCTCCCTAGATTGACTGAAACTTCTCTTATTTTTAGTCACTTATTATCACCTTCCAACCAGCCACCTTTCTCCAGGGCAAGAGCAGTACTATACCTTGGTTTTCATTGTACTAACACTTTGGAGATCCATTCCTATTCATTTGAAACAGTTTGCTTTTTCTTAGGCTACTCTGTCTTTCCTCTGCTTCCTAGTGTCAGAATTCCCACACAACAGAATAATTTCTAAATAAATTGTGGAGAACATACATCCCCAGGAGGAAACACTTCTTGGGTTTTTGTACAAGGACATGATGATGGTTAATATTTCTATTCACAATTTGAAGGATCACTGGGTCCTTCAAAGAAGGATCTTTATCTGATCCTAAATCTTTCAACTATCTAAGCTATGGTAGCCTTACCATGAGCAAAAACCCACACCTCATAATTTCTAAGTCTGTGGGAACATATAAGCCTTTACATTATTTCAATGACATTTTCAGGGCAAGGGTTATTCGAATAAACCCTAAAGATAGGATTTATCATGTAGAAGGATTACTTGCAATACATTTCCTAGAAGATTCTTTCCACAAGTGATCAAACCAAAACAAAATTAAAAAACAACAGCCTTGGATTTTTTTTCTCTTGTTGTTACAGTTTGTTGAACAAACTTTGATGCCAAAAGCATTATTATTTCCCATCTGCTAGAGAGATCTGGACTATCAGTAGACGAGTTAAAGCTTTCTGGTGACCCTCTAAGCTAGGGCTTGTACAACAGAGAAATTGAAAGAATAAAGCAAGTTGTCTCCCTTGTTGTTTCAACTGCTTGATTACTGTGTGTTCCCAAATACCTGAAGAAATAATTGTCACCAGCAGACAGTCTAATCATCCTGGATCTGAGGAAAAACTAAGACCCACCTGAGATGTCACAGCTCACATAAGCTGTTTCAGTTACTAGGAAAATCCCAAATGACGATTTGAAGGTGTTAGGCTAGAACAAATTAAACAAGAGTTTTACAGTGAACCTCTTTAAATGGGAGGGTGTTCCAACTTATGAATAACTACAGAGGACCAAAGGTGTTGTATCATATCTTCCAGTACACATCATGTGTTAAGTCTCGATAGGCAGATTTATCCAATTTCGTTTGATATCTGCTGTCTGGAACATGCTACACCTGTGAGACAGACCCCATGTGCAAAGCATGACTTGTAAATGAAAGCCAAATGTGGATGGAAATAGTGCTTGCCAGTCAGAACATGTGTTTGGGGAAAGCACCAGTCAGAGCTGGTGCTTTCCCCAAAACTGTTGCTGCTGATCTCTTCAGGCTCCTTTTGAGAGAGTTGTACATGTATGGGTTTTGTTACTGACAATTCTTTTGGCACTAAGGTCCAATAAACACCAAGAAACTTAACTTATTAACTACCTTTTTGCACTTCTCTTATGCCAGCCACAAGTTTAATTTGTATAGCTCAGTCACAGCAGTTTCTTGGGCAGAAGATGAGACTTCAGGATTTCTAATTAAATGTGTTCCTCTCATTACCATCATAGGAATGGTGGCCAGCCAAAACTGTCCCTTGGTCTCTCCCACAAGCATTACTGTGAAGCATGGCTTGATGCCCACCACTAAGCAGAGCAGGAGGGTATTTAACACGAGGAGGTCTGTTTCTCAGTTTTCACTCCTGCATTCTCTATTTTGTAAGGAAAAGTGAGGCTTTGAAGTTTTATGACTAAGAGGGCTCTTCTTTTCTTTCCAGTTTTGTCTGGTCTTGCAAACACAAATCTGATACACACATTTTTTTCTTTTCCTAATTGACTGTCTCCCAATAATCTGGCGTTAAAAAGCATAGGAGCTATGTAAACCCATGGAATTCAGCAGCAACCACTGGGTGCAAAATAATCCTACCAAAAAAAATCTTCAGAAAAAAAATTACTTTTCTTAAGACACAGAGTTTCTTCTGAGAATGAGGAAATCACAGCTGATCACCAAGAAAAGTCTTCAACCCAGATATTCTAACAGATTCTGTATTTAAAATTCTGCTCAGGTGTCTCCATGTGCTATTCAAAAAAGCTGGCTTGTAATATACAAAACACTCCAAAACTGAATTGCCCTTGTTATTATATTTGTATGTGTATGTGAAAGGGAGTTTTGATCTCCTGAAGATTCAAATTCTAATTCAGCAGCAGAAATATGTGAGCAAGCCTCCTAAAACTAAAGTTTTGTATCCAGGAAAGAAAGTGCCATTCTGATCTAAGGGCTAAACAATTTCTCCTATTGCATTCCATGCCAGAGGTAAATGCTGTACATTTTTCTTGAAAGAGAACAAATACTGAAGAAGGTGCAAACAATATGGATGCAGACACAAGCAACAAAATATATTGAAACAGCCCACCACCCAGGCCACAATTTTTAGAAAATATTGGCCACATTTTCTTGTGATACAACTGTCACAAATTCCACTGAAGTCAATTCAGGGATGAAAGTCAATGAAAGCAGTTTACAGTATCATAGCATTTGTCACAGGTGGTTGTAGATACAAAAATGCTGCTAGCAAGGATTTTCTTGCTATTTTCTAAGTCCGTGAGAGACTTTTCTCTCTCATAGAAGAGGTAGCAGAGTTCTATAGACAACCAAGCCACCTGCTACCTTGAAAAGTCTTGTTTATGGTATAGTAGAAAAATGTTTTGACAATGGATGTTTTAGGATTTTAGCCAATCACCCCAAGGGGTGGCTGGTCCTTTGTCCAATTAGACTATGAAGGAAAAAGTCTATAAAAGAGTTTGTAAAATAATTAAATAAATCAATCTTGCTGCACAATTCCTGCCTGCTGTATCTTCTCTCCTCCTCCTCCTCCTATGGCTGCGGGACATGGTGATATATCCTAGGGCCCAGGCCTGGGGTAATAGGTGGTGGGTGGGAAGAATAAGCTTTTCTGTGGTCATTATCTCAAAGAGCTTTTATGGGCCTTGTTTGGAATACCTGAATCCCAAAGTGAACGATTGCTGAGAGCAGGAAAATCATAGAATATTTTTTTAGGACCTATGTTTCATAGAATGCACTCTGTTTTTCTTCATGTGTTGGTATCAGGATGAGAGGTGTTTGCTTCAGCTATTTAAAATATTGCAGAAAGGATTTTTTTGCTGTGTACCCATACCTCAGCTAAATAAAGTGCTTGTTTCTCTGTCTCTAGAAAATCTGCAATACCATGAACTGAAGGGGGAGTCATGAGTGGTGGAGAAGTCAGAGGGGATTACACTTTTGTATCCTTTTGTATGCTGTTCAAATGTTGCTTAAAAGTTTTTTAAGATCTGGGGACTCAAAGGTCAGTTGGGGGTTAGATGTGGTAGTGGAAAAATATCTGGCTGGCATAGTGCATGGAATGTGTTGCAACGGCCTTGAAAAACTCTGGAAATACAAAACTTAGGAATTTTATAGAAATTAAGGAGTTATTGGCAACATTTTTGACAGAAGACAGCTCAGTGGAAATATCCTCATCCCAAAAAACTCCTGATGACATTTCTGGCTCATTTGTTTTTATTGCATGGCAATAGACTGACATCTAGTGGGTATGGTCTTCTTAGGAATGCTGGGCCTAACCAGGACTGGGAAGAAATTGTCTGATCTAATAGGTTTTTTTTTATTTATGTTATAATGGAACAGTACATTTTTGACTAGACAAAGACTTTCCTGGAAATTTTTCTCTTACTTTTTCATAGGAAACCACAATTTTTCCATCATTTGCCATTTTTGGCTGAAAGCTAAACTGAAGTTTTCTTGGTTTTTTTAATAAAGTTTAATGTTTTCAGTTTCACACTGAAATTTTCCAAGCAGCTACCTCTCCAGTCTCTGTCCCTGTGAGACATCCATTGCTGCTCTACCATGTAAATCCTCCTCCTTTTTCTTACAGTTCAGGGAAACAGAATGAAGGCGTCACAGTTGCACAGCAGATTGTTTGCCTTTTCTTACCCACAAAAGCCATCTTGGTTAATATTCTTTTGGTTTGGACCAAGGACACAGCATCCAGCCTGAATATCTGTGAAAAGGGTGAGGATTTATCCCCCAGGGAGACGTCCATGGGCACAGCAGGACTACGAAGCTCACGTCTCAGCAGCTCCTGTGACGAGGTGGTGCTGGGATATGGCATTCCCTGTATGATCTCTGCTTTGTGGACCAAGAAAAACACATGAAAATGAAAGCCTCTGTCACTCTCCCTCTCCCAGCAACGTGGCCTTTCCCCAAGTGCTGGGTTTCTCTCTGAGTGATGACTTTATGAACCCTTGTAATAAAAGCCATCTTTTCCCTTTGTTCTGCACTTCCAATCTGTCATTTCCACCCCAGGTGTGATTAGTCCTGTTGCTTACTAAAGGGTTTTCCCTCTCAAAGCTCTTTTCTGAGGCAAGATGGGGGGCTTGGCTGTAACCCCCATCAGCCCTGGTGTGGCAAGGCTGGACCACCCCCACAGCCACCACTGGATAGGAGATCAACATGTGCTGTCGGGGCAAAGCTCAGCTTCCCTGACATCTGCAAACAGGAATGATTTGGGAGTTCTTGTTTCCCAGTGAGTATTTTACTGTGTCAAACCAGCGAGAGAGAGCTGCATGGTTTGGAGAGCCTCAGTGGGAGCCCTGAATTGGGGAGTACCATTCCTAAACCACAACAGCTGGTCACCCCTGAATAACTAAAAAAGCAGCAAGACTTTCTCTGTACCAGGGAAAGGACACCCTCGATATCCAGCTGGGATGGTGGCTCAGCAAGCCAGTTTCTGACAGCACAGGGCATGAAGCAGAAGACCTGAGTGCCTGGGTAAAAATAGGGGGAAGGCTGTGGGGACTGAGAGCTGTCTGCCATGCCCTGTGCCAGAGCCACAGGCAGCGAGCTCCGGGCACAGCCGCAGTGAGGGCTGCACTGCTTGCTGAGACACGAACTCCCTGAGGGCTCTTACCAGCTGCTTTATTCTTTTTCCCACTGCAAATGCCAGAAGTACAGATTCACTTGCCTTTATTTCACTGGGATCTCTTCTTGAAAGAAACAATGTATGTAATGCTGGTGTTGTAAAATATATGGACTCAGCTGTTCAAAAGTCTGAGCAAAAGAGCTTTATTCAGACAGGAAACTGGGAAATGTTGGTGAGAAGAGTCACTGAGTTTTTGCACTCCTCAGATTTATTCAACTAATAATTTTGTTCAGCAGACCAATTTGACTATAAGCTTGTGTTGTTTAAGAGTAGCTGAGACAATAAATCATATCATGTATAAGAATTAGCATCCTTTGCTATAGAGGAGAGTACAAATAAGATCTGTCTTAGAGGGAAGCACACAGACATTAGAGCAAACAACGTAGTAGTTCAACTGTTGCAGAAAAATTAGTCTGGAAGAAATAATTGCCAATTAAATTTGATTCAGTTTGGTTACATATTCACAGAAATTGCTGTGGTCCATGAGTCTTCTTATCTTCTGGTTTCTGCAATACAGCAAATATTTTTCCAGGCTTGTTTTGATGCATTTTTTATAGTATTATTTCATTCCTGGAACTAGAGGAAAAATGGATGAGGAGCAAATTTCCAGCACTGCTGCAGCTTGGAATTTCACCTTGATGGTGAAAAGCAGTTGGATCCAAGCTTGGATGGAGACCAGCAAGAGGTCTAACAGGTGCCCAGCCTGTTAGAATTTGTAAACCTTCTTTCCTGCAGCCTGAAAATACCCTGAATATATGTTGGATGTACTTTAAACCGTAAACAAATGTGATAACACTGCCATTTTTTCCTTAGACATTGATCCTGATAATTCAATGTAAGCCATTACATTCATTAGATTTTAATGTGATTTTTGCCCTTAGCTATAGTAGCCACAGTAACAGTTTGGATATCTTTTAAATATTGGAAGACCAAAGGTCTCGGTTTACAAATCTTCTTAAAATGACCCAGCATTTTCTTGGACAGAGGCAGGCAGTGGTGGCCGAGCAGGTCGGTACAGGCTGGCATGCTGCCTGGCCCCGGGGCCAGACGTCCTGCTAGCACTCAGATTGTCCTCCTGGCATTCCTCTCCAGCCTTCAGAGCAGAAACTCGTGTTTGATTGCATTCAAAGGCAGATTGTCTTTGTTGCTTGGCCCCAGTCCCTGCAGCAGCAGAATGTCCTAATGGCTTTTGCAGACTCAGAGCAGCGCTGTTCTGCCATCGCGGCGGGTTCTGATGTCAGGATGTCTGAGGGGCAGCACGCAGGTTAAATAAGGCTACTGTGCATGCTGAGAGCCTTTCTCTTCCAGGAGCAGCAGTGAATGTTTGCGGTCTCATCCTCCCTGAAAGCTCAGTGGACTTTTTACTGGTGGCAAATTCCTCAACACCAGTCTCATCAGGATCAAACAGAAACAGCTTTCTGGGCTCAGAAAAAAATAAAGACCAAACCCTGCCAAATGCTGTGTCTGGAGCAGTTCCTCCCTAAATCTCCATGGGAATAGGATGGGAAAACAAGGGAACATAATGCCAGTTTCTGAACTGTTTCTCCATCCTTCATATCTGTAAAATGCTACAGATAGAATCCCCATTTAGAGAGACATAGAAGAAACAAAAACCAGAAAAAGCAAATTTACTTTGTTAAAGTGAAAGTCTATAAACAGGAGATAAACTCACCTTTTTTTGCTTCCAATGCATTTAACTACTGATAATAAAAAGCATCCCCACCTGAGCTGGGCTCAAATCAGGCACCTATTTCTGGCAATCCATTCTGACATTTCCTTTTACCTGGGGACACAGCTCTTCACAGAAAATGATCCCTTCCTGATTAAAGAGCCAGGCCAAGAAGGTGAGTCTTTTCTGCTGCATAGCTCTTGCCTGGGCCTGGCTTCCCACAGGATGCAGTTCTAGATGGCAGAGCCCTGGCCAAAAGCCAGCTCCAGCCCTGCCTGCCTTGCCAGCAGCAGCAACCAAAGGGTCCCCCAAGACCCAGCCTCAGGGCTTGTCAGAGTGCTCCTGTCGCCCTGAGCTGCACCCCATGTAGCAAAGAAAAACAAGGAGAGCCCCAAGCTCCCACCTGCCAGCCTTGCTCTGAAGGCAGGTGTGTCCCTCAGAGCACTTTGAAGTAGGCTGGTTTTGCTGTTACCATGGACTGAAACCAGCCTAGCACTGCTTTCTTATTGATGGCATGGATTGTGGCTGTCAGGCACTCCGGTCTACCCACTCCTCATCAGATGCGTACTGGATCAAGCCCAGAGAGGGTCTAGAGTGCACTGAGCCTCACAAGATAAAAGTTTTAAGAGTCTGACTTCAGTTCACCATGCAGTGCATGAGGTGAGCTGGCAGGAGCTTCAAAAATAAACAGCACTGAGTGGGAAACCAACAAATGTCACCAGGGCTTTCATGTCAGGGCGTGGTGCTCTTCCCATGTTGCTTCTGTGCCTTGAGATTTTAGGATTTTCCCCCATTCCTTCAGGACTCATAACCCAGGTCCCTGGAGACAGGAGCCTAAATATTTCTTTTTAAAACAGGAGCAACGGTTCACTTGCTTGCTGCCTTTCCTTCTACTCCTCATCTCTGCCCCTCTGCAGACATGGCAAAAATAAAACCCAGTTGTCTCCTCTACTCCTCTCCCACCTCACTGTCCTCTTGCTGAGGATAGGATGCTCATAAAAGAGGGAATGAAAAGTTGCCCTGCCAGCATTATTCTCAGATTTGTGTAGCATCCACAACTCGGAAGGCACGCAGGCCACATAAATGAACAACCATGGGATGTGACGAGGACGATACACCAGTGACAGTCTGATTTAAAAGTACTGACTCCTCTGACTGGAGCTGCCAGCTGCATTACGTAGCATTTTGAGACATGAGGGGTTTGGCTCTGGGGAGGTGATTCTGGCTGCTTGTGCCGAGCAGTCGGAAGAGCCACGCTTTTGTCTCGTTTCCTGACAGGTGTGTGCCTGCCTTTTGCTGCTTGGATTTGCATCAGGGTGTCTGGTCAGCATCCCAGCTGCCAGGAGGAGATTAGCAACCTCTATGGCAAAGTTTGAATTTTCCATTTACCAGATGGCTAAAGGATTGCACTCTTGTATTTATTTTTTTGTTTGGATATGAACTTTGGAATGCAGGAACAGCCTGTGTCATCTGGAGATGAGGTGATGGTGCTGTGCTCTGCACAGGGCAGTGGTTTGGTTCTGCTCAGAGGCTGCAGCTAATCAGCTCAGTCTCACCTCTGATGAGGTATTTCCTTTCATGGACATACCAAATGAAGGCTCTCCACAGACTTGCACTGGCAATGAGCTGTCTTTCAGATCAGGTTTATAAAACCTGGCTTGGTAAGCCAGGCATTTCCCAAGAGACATCCTCTTTTCCTCACAGTATCTGGTCAGAGCTGCCTTAGCAATGTGCTGTTGCTGAGACCCACTTCTGCAGGAGCAGAAGCATAGCAGGAAATTCTCTATTAGAGCTCAATATCTTGGAAAATCTCCCCCTCCCCCACCAAATTTACATGCAGTTATTAGTCTCTGAGTGGGAATTGTATTCCTTGCCTGCAAGGAGGTGGGTGGGAAACAGAGGGACATAAAACTGCAGATGGCAGAGGGGTGAACTCATTTCCTTCCTTCTGATCTTGCTGTTTCGGGGCTACACTCAAGGAAATGGAAAGTGATCATTTTAATACACTTAGAGTCTGGCAAAGGTGCCAGAGCACTGGGAGCACTTTCTCTTATGAACACCTATATAAATAAAAAGCCTTCTATGGAAAGAAAGGAGAAGCAGATTCTCAAGGCTATCCTTGCTGCTACTGCGATTGGCAAAAAAAAATCTGCTTCTGAATGCATAGGTGAGAAACTGTACCTCTAATTTGTGTCAGTTTATGCAATGAAACTTTGGGGTGACTTTTTTTACCCATGAAGAGTAAAACATATCCCCAGTCCAACTGTCATCCCAACACCAATTTCATTAAAGGAACAGAATGGAAACTTTTGGGAGCAAGAATTCCTGCTGTTAGGCAACAGCAGTGGTCGAGGGGTGATTATTGAAGTGCAACACTGGTTTAGCTGGCAGACAAAAGCAGCACAATGGCAAATACAAAACTTCTAAGAACAAGTTAGACAAATGTCTATCAGGCATGTCAAGTGGGCATGAAAGCAATGGAAATAATGATCAGCTTAAGTTCCCAGCAGCCCTGATTTCTGTAATTCCTGGGATGTTCTGTGATTCTTTGGTCACAAGTACAGCAAAATTTTTAATTATGACTGTGGCAAATCTAGACATAACCAATAAAACAGTTAGGATTTTAATATTAGAGCTGTTTGTGCAGCAATTGGCTAGAGCTGGGCTGGGAAGATATGTGGGTAAGGGAAATACGTGATATACCGGGTGGTCTTTCCTCATCCTCCAAAAATGCCTTATGTTCCTAATTTTTTTCCTATCTCTATTAATTATCATATTTATTTGAAACAGTTTTAGAAGGATAAAGCATTATTCAATGGAAAAAATTACTAGAGGTCTGTTGGAATCTCTCCATGAACGTCTCGTCTGTAAAAATTACATCAGATCAAGGAAAAGGAAAGTGATCCAAGCAGAAAGGCATTCACAACAGGTGCAGGGAAAACTGGACAGCATGCTACTGATCCCATCTGCCAGCTATGGGACACACCACAGTGTGCCCCAAAGGTCTGTCCTCACTGATCTTGGACCACAGAGGAGAATGGCACTGTCAAAGGGTCCTGATGCCTTTCCTTTTTACTTCCCTGGGGCTCCCATCCACCTGCCTGTGCTGCTTACATCCCCAACAGCAGAGCAATAAAAGAAGCAGTGGTATTTCATGTGGGATCACTGAATGATTCCAAGCTACCCAAACTATTCTGGAGCTCATTTGTTCCCCCACTGTTATCTCTGAAGTGCAGTTAGATGGAGTCTCCATGTTAGGAGCATGTCTCTGAGCCACTTTTGCTTCTGCGCTCCCAGGAGCAGCTGTCCCACAGAAAGTGTGTTCATTCATCCTACAACAGCATTGAGCTGATGAGATGGGACAAAGTGGCATGCTAGGAGGAGACTCACTTCTGGATGGAAATGAAAAGAAGTGATCATGACAAACAACACTGTTTAATTGTTTGGTAAAAAACTAAGCATTGAAGAACCATTTAAAAAAAAAGCCAGTAAAACACACTGTTGGTCATCACCTCTTTGTGCCTTCTTCAGCCCAGCCCATATGCATAAAAGATAGATTATAGAGGCTAGATGTCAGAAGAAAGATCTGTTCTAATGAGCAGAATTATGTGGATGTAAGTGAGATTCCCAACATGGGGACTAAATGGAGAAGATGGTGGCAAAGTAGGCTCTCAGACTGTTCTTGGAGGAGTCCAGTCAGCGGCCAGAAGGGATTATCTACTGCAGCTGGCCTTGGGTCAATTATCTGGAAAGCCTCCTACAGGGCTGTGTCCCCAGCATCCTCTTGGCCTCAGCAAGGTCACAGGGATGCCTCACTCTAGTGCAAATCTCCACATGGTTGTTCCCAAGCAGACATGGACCAGGCCACATCCTCGCACCCCAGCCAAAGGCAGCAGAAGATACAGGAGGTCAACACTGCTGGAAACCTGGCCTTGAAGTCACCTCTGTGACTCCAACTGCTCTGGAAGCCAGCAGGTGCAATAGCTTTCACCCCTTTGTCCTTCAGAAATTAATCATTCTGAATATGTCTTCCTTGAAAATGCACTAACACTTATCCTCATGGGTTCTTCAGGCTGATTAGTACTAAAAAAAAAAAAAAGCACTGCATGCCTGACAAGTATTAGAATAAATGGTGTGAACAGTAGAACAGCGTGTGCTGGGAAAGAGAACATCCAGGAACCTTTTCAAGTTGGCAATTATGCAACTTAGCAGAGGAGACTGATGACATCCCAGTAATCCTCGGGCCCTCTTCACACCAAAAAAAAAAAAAAAAAAAAAAAAAAAAAAAAACCAAAGGTGAAACAAAGCCCACACCATTTCAGCTGGATGAGAGAAAAGGAACAGAGATTCATACTGTCAATACTTTCCAAACTCTTCAATTCTGAAGAGGATAGACTGAGCTCAATTTCTGCAGATGAAAGAAGGAAACTGGAGAATTATTGCAGATGTCTACTGAAAAATCCTAAGACTTGCATTATCTTCACCACAGATGGCAAAAAAATGAGGAAGACAAAAACTGTATCTGACAGAACCTTGAGAAATTAAAGACAACCGTCATTAAAGAACTGTTATTGGTTCACAGTACTTTGTATTCCCAGAGCAGGAAAATGAGCTAGAGAGAAAAAACCAGTGTGGTGGAAGAAATAAACAAAGATATGCTTTCCAATTATGCTCTAAAGAGAGTTAGAAAATCCACACAATGGAACTGAAAGGAAAGAGAAAGAGGAGAGAATATGAACTGCTGAGAGTATGCCAAAATATTAGTCATCCCTTGAGTCTACCCTGAAAGGTTAGTGTTGTTTTTAAGAACACATTCCTTTAAGGAAAAAAATAATTTCCTAGCAGAGGTAGTTTCTGGATGGTCATAAACTCTCTCAAGAGAAACGGAAACCCCAACAGTGAAGTCAACAAAATCGAGGCAGGAGAGGAGGAGGAAATCTGCACAGGAGTCCTCAGGACAACCCCAAGAGTGACCTGCTACTGGAAGGGAAGAGATATGGAAAAGCCTGGCAGAGAGCAACAGTTGAGTAGGTAAAGATCTGGGTGGGAAAACGTCAACAAGGAAAAGGAGTAGAAAACAGGTAAGTGTTTACTAGAGATCACCTCTCTAGGATAGATGACATTAGAGAAGGCTGACTCACTCTTGTCTAGTTAAGGTTTGAGTAATCTGAACTATATGAGATTTTCATAGAGATGGAGAAGACAGGCCAAAATGTTGTCACCTGCCCTGTGGTCCACAATATAGAATTTTTGAATTTTCAGGGTCTCTAACAACACTTAATGATCTAAGGCTGTTATAGAGGAAAGAGTCCCTCCTGCTGGTTCTATATCACGCTCTCAGCCCAGCAGTGTCTCCAGGTCACCTCATTTTGCACTGGAACCTGACCAGTGCAATAAAGAAAACATCACTAACTTTGCAAGTTAAAAATACTAATTTCTAAAAAAAATTTAACTTACTAAGAGGCTATATATTTCATTTTTCTGGAATTGTAACTGGCAGAATGTTGCCCAGGAGGGAAGCATGGTTCATGAGCTAGATGGCAAGTCTCATGCCTCCCTGAAAGGAAGACTGTGAACAGAGCTCATCAGTCTGAATAACCACTATGCCAGCACCTCATCTAGAAGCCTCAGAAGTTAAAAATTTCTGAGTGCTCCTAAGCTCCTCTGGCATGCCTGGGAATTAAGGGTGCCCAGAATCTCTGGATGAATCTCTGTGTACCATGACAATTTGATCCACTGTCATCTGGAGAACACACCACCCTTCCCACTGAGTGGCCAAGGCTGATATTTGGCTTGCTGGAACCATTTAATGTGTTAAACAAGTTTTATTGCTAGGCATTCTTTAACATTGGAAAAAATTAATAGACTCAGTCATTCAATATGTTATGAAGCAAAAATGCTGTTTTTCGAGGTAAGTGATGATACTTCATATGAGTTCAGGAAGAAAGAAAGAAATTCTGTAACATCAGTCTGTATATTCAGTTTATCAATTCTAAGCAATGGGTCATTGCTATGATCAACAGACATAAAGACTCCTGAAAAAAATTAGTTGCCTTTCATCACAACACTTGCAGCTAAGTTTTTCTAATGTGTTCAAGTTTCTTTTGCTATCTCCCTTCTTAACAGTTAAACTTTTCTCAGTCTGTTTTTCAGTCTACAGACAGCTGAAGTGAAGGACTATTTTACCAGACAGTGTGCATAGTGCCAAACCAATTTTCAGCACACTTTAAGTATATTCATATTGTGGGAGTCAGTGAGAAAGTCTGTGTGCAAGAAAATCCAGTTTGCTTTAGCAAATCCATAACATTAGTCCTGCAATGCGATCCATGTGATTACTAGCACGGATGGAAACATTTTGTTGTGCAGGGACTAAATGGAGTTAGAAATCTTAATTTAACACTACCTCATTCACACTCTCGAGAAGTCACATCATGGTGTTATGTGATATTGATACAAGATGAGAATTTAAACCAGTTTCTAACATACAGTTCATCAACAGTTTGACTGAAGCTGCTTTTTGACAGCAACATATGCATCTGCTAATATCAAAGGTGTTCTTCATTGTTTTATGAGTTTGGAGCCCTGAAACCGGAATTTTAAGAACTGATAAACACATACTAAGCCAAAATCAGCTGTTTCTCCTTGGGAGGTTTTGGGCTTAAGGTTTTGGTTTTCAGTAGCTCTTTTTTCTGAAGCAACTAACTCAATATTGCCTCTCACCAGAATCCAAAGCTTGGTTTTTGTTTGAATGCCACTTTTTACAATTTTTTATGACTTTGGTGCAAATCTTGATCTATTTGAGGCTTTTAGCAACAACAAAAATTTTGGTTTGTCATAAGACATGACTTTGGACTATATAGTTTCTTGACCCAGAGTCCAGAAATTTAAAAAACATTTTTGTGAAAAAATTTCATTAATCCTCAATTCAAATTTCTGTTCCATAGAAAATCACTCCATAAGAGGATAACTGTAGCTGCATTTTTAAGTATATATTGGAAGATGAAGATTTCATGTGGTGTAAATCTTAAAATTCAATCTTTTACCCAACAGGTGTGTTTAGGTCTCCATCATAGCAGACATTGTCTAATTCATAACAAGAGAAATATGCACTACCATAACTGGACTCTTTGAGGTGATATATTGAGAAAAATAGTATTTTTTTCAATATCATCAAAAGGGTTCAGGGAAGTACAAATACACACACCCCCCCCACACACACCACTCCTCCACCTCTGCCCTCCACCAAGGTTCAGAAATATCAAAGACTAAATCAGTGATGAGTTTTATTTTTCTTAAAACATTTTTATTAAATGAGGTCAGGAAGATCATTTAAGGAAAACCATCACAGCTCGGTGAATCTGGAATATTTGAGTCAAATCTGAAACTCAGCTCACTGAAATTTCCAATCTTCTGCTAGGTGAGTTAGACTTTTCTACAATTCCAGCAAAGTTTTATGGTCTTTTCCCTAGCTTTTTGAATTACAAGTTTTACAGAGTGAAATCATTGCCATAAAGTGCTGAATTATCACATTGCAAAGATATGTAGTGCACTCATCAGAAAACGCTCTCAAAACAGAAATCTCTCAAGAAAATCTTAGTTTGAAGGTTCACATTCAGCATCAAAACTGAAAGGAAGTGAAAGGCAAAACCAAGAAGTTCTGAGAAATTTCTGCAGCTATCTCCTAGAATTATATCAACATGATCAATATTCCTTCTTTTCTCCCAACGTGCTGGCAATAATAAACCTCGGGCCCAAACAGCTTCCTGAGCCATCTTGAATTCTCAGCACTGGAAGCTCAGGAGGCCCTTGTGCTTGTGGCTTTGCTTGGCAGATAAAACATCCTTTCTAATGTGCATTCACATCTTCCTTATTTTCCTGTTGTTTCAAAATTCAACCCTTTCAAACAAATGCTCAGCTTTTGCAACACTTTTTAATAGACCTCCCAGCTGTGAAAAAGTACAAAATTATCAAAGCATGAACTATCAAAAATACTATCTGCTAATTCCAAAGGTTCATACACACCACATACCGCATACAGAATGGTACATAAAGCATTCTGAAGTACAGCAGATAAGCACCTATCGTTTTTAGCGAGACGCCATTGTACGTAACTCGTAACTCAGACCCAAACATTTCCCACTATGGTTGGCTGATAAAGATTTTCCCAGTCCTGAAATACTTTGCTTCCTAAGGCCTTGCAATGAGGTCAGTCTCTTGGAGGCATCCAACTGTTGGCTTTATTCCAGTATTCGGCAACACACATGCCTAAGGTGCAGGAGCTCTCTGGAGCTAACTCCAAACTGAGTTGCTTTATCACCCCTTCTCAAGCTGCAAAAAGTCAAGTACTAAACCACTGAAGAAATTGCACTGTTCTGATATTTCCAAATTTCAGAAAAGAAGCTTGGTGACTTCAATGAAGTTCAGGTTTGATTCAAATTTTCCAGTGTTCTTAAATTTTGGATTGTTTCTGTCTCCTTACCACCCCCATCATTCTTCTGGACCTCCTCCATTTCTGAATCACCTTCTGCATGGCAAGGCAGTTCCAGAATACTGTGGTCATCCATTATATTTGTGAAGACAGTATTAGTCAAAGAGGAGATGGAGCCAGAAATTTTAGGGTGCTTTTAATTTCTTACATTTCTCAGGTTTTTTTGTGTGACTTTTTCACTCTCAGGTTCTGCACAAAGGAGATGGAACACCAACTATCCAAAAGGGAGAAAAGCTAATCAGGGTAGTGACACATTCATTTAATTAATGTTTTCCTTTCAAAAGCACAACAATTACATCCGCAGGGCTTTGACATTCAACTACATTAAAACCCTACTATTTTCCATGGAGAAAATAGAATGTAATGATGAAACTTCTTTTATGAATAGTATTTCTTTTTAAATCCATTTTAATTATATTTCCAGAATAACTATTTAGTTACATCGGGGAGAAATAAAAACAAAGGAAGGCTTTTTTAAAACATTTACAAGGAAGCAATCTCTCATCCCCAAATTTGCATTTACTTCAAAATTTTATGGCTGAACTCAAATCCCATCACAGTCCTTCCACTGAACCTTAAAATCAATCATGACACCACTACAGGTCCTAATCAAAGTAGTCCTAATGGTCTTTACATGCCTTTAAAGCACCTGCCGTGCAAAGCAGGAAAAGCCCCAATTAATTACACAGTAAAAGTCAGTTCATAGTTGTGGATGCTTTGTAGCTTTAATGAGATTCAAAGACAAGATGCAAGGATTTGGTTCAGAATTTTGTCTTCACCAGGGCTCTACCAGACACATACTACGAATCAAGATTGATCTCCCTGCTGCTTTGTAGTTGTCACACTATTTCCTCATGTCCCTTCATCTGTCCAGATCCTTCTGTGTCCTCCGTGTTCCATGTGTTGACAGGGAGTTTTCTGGAGTAGGGACAGTCGTTTTCTCCATGATTGAATGACACCTGGCACAGGTGGGTCAGGACCACTGAGCAGGACTTCTCAGGTGTCCCAGCTAGCACTCAATGCAATCAGTGGCAAGAGGACGTGCACCAGGTCCTGACCTAGCTGAGCATGCTAAAGTGACAATCGCTTCTCCACCACACTGTTCGAAATTGGACATTTTGTGCCCATGCCTGAAGTTTCACATTAGTTTAGCACCTGAAAGGTTTTCCAGAAGGTTGATCTGAAGCGGAACCTGTTTTCAGAAAATCTGTTTAGAAAATTAGTACATCAGTTACAATCACATACAGGAGATTTTTCAAAAGGGGAATTTGTTCCTCGTGGCATCTGGGGACTAAAATGTTTCCTGAGCTTTTGAAGATATTCTCTTTGTTTGCAAAATCTTTTAACAAATATATCTGGTATACTTTGTTGGATATGCTTTCCTAAAACCAGTTATAAATTCTATCTATAATTAAATTTAAAAGAAAAACCTGTTTAAAAAAGTCTTTGGGTACTGAACTGCATGTCCTTAATTTAATTAAGGGATATAATTTTGTATTAGGATTCTACACAAGACTTACTGAAATACTTGCAGATCATCTGGAAGATTGAAAGGAAACTTGGTAAGTTCCTGCGGCTTTGGAACCTTGTAATAGGACGGGTTAGGCATAGGATTCAGTGGAAACAGACAGTGGCTAAACATGTACTTTCTCCAAACTGCTAGCATTTTCCAAATAAGCTAAAAAAATGGGATTTTAAATCACAAATTAAATTAAAACCTCTTCTGCCTGAGCATTAACCTCCTTCATAAAAGATGGTGGTACATAAGCTTTGTTTGCTTTGCTGTAAATAACAAAAGAAAAAATAATCTAACAGTGTAGTAATTTAATTTTTCTACCTCCTTTATTTTCTCTGCTTAACTCATGTATGAAAAGACTTGCACAAAAACTGACTGCTCTAATAAAACCAGATAAAATCTAATACGGCATGCTGAGGGCTGAGGAGAACAACTAGAATTACACCAAGCTCTTTGTTGGCATCAGGAGAAAAAGGATTAAAAATACCTTTTGTCACCTGTTTTCAAACCCTGCCAGGCTCACCCACTAGGCATTATGTCAATAATGTTATGTCAATACTGTGTGTGCAAATTTTTTTCATTTTGCCTATTGGCAAATTTTTTTCTAATCTGAACTTACCAGTAAGCTCTTATACTTAGGTCACTAAAGATCAGTGAGCTCATTTTCAAAGGAGCAGATCATTTACAGCTCCCTGGATCTCAGGGATTTTCAGAAACCAAGAACTGAAACTCATCTGTATTTCTGATTCTGAAATATTCAATGTAAATACTTGAAGGCAGCCTAAAAAATCAAAATATGTACAGCTGGTGGACGAGCATTACATCAGGACTTTGAAAAGGTGCCTCAGCTGAGACTCCGTGGTGGCCTCCAAAGAAAATTCCATGCCTGACTCTGTCTGTGCTCTGTGTGCTGCAAGGCTTGCACTCACTTGTGCTAGTGATTACTGCCTTCACCAAGAACAAAAAATTTTTTAAAAAATTAATAGCACAGCAGCTGACTTTTTAAATTGATGCAATCAACTGTTTTCCCAGACAGTAAAGCTAAAATGACTCAAGGGCAGCATTGGCTGTATGGTATTTGCTGTGACCCAGCATCATGGCTTCTTTCAGAGGATCAGCACCCCAGAAGAATGGAAATACAGAAAGTATCAAATGAGTGTGCATACCTTGTCAACATTTATTTGGAGATGCTGAGATGAACTGCCAGGATATCAGACATACATCACTGAGCATTTCTGTAAATTGAATCTGCAAGGTGTAATCAAACATCACAGCTGTAACCAGCACAGTCACAAACACAACATTTAAATCTCTTTATAATGATGAGGAGCTGGGTGTTGAAATCTAGAAACCTAAGATATTATTTGGACTGACCTTAGGAACAGCCTGGGAGAACAGCACCTGTAGCACGTTTATGCAACTCCAATCTCTATTTAGGTTACCTGGTCACAATTATTTGTTTCTAGACAACCCCTAAAAGACTCAAAAATTCAGATCACTGTGTCTGTCAGCCCTTCTTACAGGACACCTGATCCTCTACTTTCTAATGACGCCTTTTCAAGAATTACTTTCATTCTGCACATACTATAAACCTTATTATAAATCAGAAATCAAATCAGTTACTTTTGGAGGGAATTATGGCCTAGATTTTCATAATCACCACATAACTCCTCTATAACTCCAGTAAATTCAAAGTTTTTCAGCACTTCCCTTAGCATCAGCAGAAAGTTACACCTCGTGCATTTCAGTAAGTCTCTTGTAAAAACTGTCCAGTGCTGTGTGATAGCAGTAGAGCTTGCAGACATCAGCTCATAAGAAAACAGGTCCAGGAAGGACATCAAGAGATTACTTATTCCATCTCCACCACCTAGACAGTCTCACACAGATCTGGGTCATTATTAGAAGGTGTTTGGCTAACTTGCTCTTCTTTCTGAAGAAAGAAGCAGGCTGTCTCCCACAGCAGCCTGCCCCACAGTTTGTTTCTCCTATTAGAAAAGTTCTCCCTGTTGTTTGAACTGAAACTTTCTTTCTGCAATTTAATCACCTGGTTCTAATCTTACCTATTATGGTCACAATTAAATAATTATTCTCCTTAATTTTCAAGGGTTTGCAAAATAGCTAGACATAGCTGAGAGAGAAATACCTTATCCACAGCCCGACCTCCCCAAGATTCAAGGAACCCTAATTCATTCAATCTTCCCATGGTGGCTGAGCTTCCTAGACAATTCTTGTTCTCTGCACGCAGAAGCCCCACAGCCAGAGCACTGGTTTCCTGTCACAGACTTCAACAAAGCACAGCCAGTAGCTTTGAAGGGCATCATATGTCTCCCAAGTGTACTCTTTGTTTATGCATCAGACTCTGTTTGCCTTTTTGCACTGCAGCCTGTCGTCATTGACTCTCTGCAGTTGTTTACAGCAGCGTGTTCTGCTCCTGAACATCCCTCACAGAGCCATCCACACTGCATGGGACATGGAGCAAGAGGTTTGTGTTCAGGCCAATAAAATGCAACTTGAATACACATAGGAATGTTTTGTGACCTGTGAAACAAGATGTGTACTGTCAGCCTGCAGAGTCAGTTTTGCTGCCCCTAGCACAGAATACTGATCTATACATTGATCCAGCACCAACAGTCCAACATTATTCTCAATAAAGTTTTGCTCCTTCTCCCGCTCTTGCCTTCCTTCTTCCACACAGTCATCTTTCCTTGTATCTCTCAGACAGACTCACATCCCACTGCCAAAGGTATGTTTTGGCCAGAGACCAGGCACAGAGGCTGGCTGCTTCCCCAGGTGGGAGACAGCCACTCTCGTCCCTGGGCGTTGGGGTGAGACTGTGCAAACAAGTGCTCTCTGCCAGGCAGTTCCTGCTCCAGGCAGCTGCCTTTGTTCACTGCCCCTCTCCTTGTGACCTCGTGCCTGATGCTTCCCAGTTCTGCTAGCAGTTCACGTAACTTGTTTTCAATCACCTCCAAGGAAAATGGCTATGTTCAAACCTCCTGCAAGCCAGATGTGCCCCACTGGCTGCCAGGTGAAATCTTTTAATCTAGAGGGACTTGGAGTTTAGGATTGCATTAGAGAGTGTTCCTGCATACAACCTTGTGCAGCATTATCCCAGCTCTACTTCTTGAAAAAGCAGAAGAATAAAGTCATTATGAATGAGTGGAAAAAGAATGAAACCAGAGAAGCAGCTGAGGCAGAGCTGTGTCAGTCACAACAGGCTTTGTTTTCCCTATAATGTGGAGTCTCATACTCCTTTGGTGAGATGTACCACTTTGAGACCACACGCTGAGCTTCCTCACAAAGAATTCACACCTTTTTTTTTTTGCTTCTCCTGTATCCTGTAATAAAAGTCTTTCAGACTGTGGTTGGTCTCTGTGTATTGGAAAAATGGTGGATGGAGTTGAGAAAGGAACCATGAAAGCTGTAGCATTCAATCTTAAGTGGAGCAAGCAGAGTATGTAGCAATGGGAAAATCACTCCTTACAACTGTCTCACTAAAACTTCATGTTGTTAAATAGTAAAAGTGTTCATGTTTTCATTATTCTAACTAAGATTCTATTAAAATCAGGAACAGAAAAACAAGACCTAAGCTGCATGTGAACAACTGATCAAGGACAATGATCATCCACACAAACAAGACACATTTATCATATTGACTCCCATCTAACATCCAGCCACCCCACCCTTAAATAATCACTACGGGGATGATACATAGTTCATGCCTGAAATCAAAGTGTGAACTATAAGGGAAAAATCATATGGCACCTCTCTGATACATGCTCTTGTACTGAACTTAGAATGCAAAGTACAGAGAGAGCTCTGGCTTAATTAGCTGCCCACTGAGCTAGAGTTGGCTGCTATCTATTTTCTGCGCATGAAAACACAGAGCTTTGTTAGTATATTATTTCCACGTGTTTATATTGCCATCCCTGCTCCTTGATCCAGCATTTTAAATGAGCATTCCTGTCTAAAAAAAAATATAACAGAATGTCTATCCCCTTACCTAAAATATCCCTCAGCTCAGTCCTCCCTTTCCATCAGTGTGAGCCAGAAAAATCCTCAGGGAAATCCATACAGTCTCCCTGGTAGGCAGCTGTTGAAAATCAGATCAAGATGCTCTTATGTCGTTTTATTCCTCTTTATTAGGGATATGATTTCTCATCCTTTGCTTCAGTCATATTAAAATCCTCACTTACCTAAGTAGCCGTGCCTAAGATCGTGGCTGATTTCAAGACATGGACACCCAGCTAGGGCCAGACTGGCGTGCGCTGCCACAGCACAGGGAGCAGGGTACTGCGGTCTGAGCGTGAGCACCACCACCAAGCACATCCTCTGCTCACGGCTCTTCTAAAGGTGTCCAAGGCTCAGGAGAAAGATGAGTCACCACTTATGCACTACTTACACATGCATCTGCCTGACACTTCATGTGTCGGAAGAGATGGTATGTCTGCACCGGTATTTACACTTAAGCTCTGCTTGCCTCTTCATTTTACCTAGTTGCTTGCTCCAAAACCACTACTAGAGACTGGTCCATCATCAGAACATCTCATGTTCCAAATTTGCTTTATTTAGGACTATTATCAATATTGAAACAGAAAAAAATTATGAGAGAAAGCCTTACTACAGTCTATCCACTGTTCCTCCTCATCCACACAGCCCATCCTCTTACCATAGAAAGCTATTAGGTTGGTTAAGGATTATTTCAGCTTCATAAATCTGTGCTGACAAGTCTTAAGTGTTTTTATTCATCCTGAGTTTGAGTTGATAGCTAATTCTCCATGAGACCAAAGATTTTAGTCTTTACAGGCCATAAAGGCTCTGAAGGAAACGGTAGATCTGTGAGACGTGGGAACAGAAATGGCTACTGAACTTACGGGCAAGATGGTGAGGGGACAGGGCAAAAGAGGTAAGTGAGGCTGAGCAGATCCTGACTTCTGAGTTGAAATGGGCCAGGAAGCTCTTTCAAGGGCAGGCAAGAGGAACAGCAAGAGAATTGTAAGGAAAATTAGGAAAAGACAGTGTAATGGAGACAAAATTCTAAACCATGAAAAACGGCTGTGGAAATAGCAGATCACCTGAAAAAAAGTTCTGCACATCAATTCAATTACGTTTGTGTAAAGTATTTTGGCATAAAAATTTCTTGGTGCTCTTTTACTTCCACTTCAGCAATTAGCTGTGTCTGAAGGATTTGCTCCTGTTCACACAAGAGCACAGTTGCTGATATTCTCCATGACCACAAGGGGCCTACCGGAACTGAGCTCATCACATAACATGATTATGCTACATCTGTTACAGATACCAGAGAACTTTGCAATAACTCCATGTTGAACAAAATAATAGACTTTTAAAATGAGTGACCTTAGTCACACAAGTCCCAAACAGTGACCTGCAGATTCACTGTTTACAGCCTGGCCAGGGAAGCCACTGCTGTAAAACTTTTGTAAAATTTTATTTATATTATTAAATTCTGAGCTTTAAAACACAGATGAGCCAACCTCTAAAAAGTGCTCAGGATGGGTAGTGGTCAGCAGTGCACAGAAACTGCGATCTACTATAAGTAGCTGCATTGTTAAACAAGCAAACATTAGACATATATTATTAAAAGTCATCTTTAATAGCATTTAAAAATAGCTATTGCAAACTTTATTTGAAGAAAAATAAACAATTCACTATCTTCTAAAGTCCTTTGAAACAGTCAATTTCCTTAACATTTGCTTTATTACTTGAAAAGAGAAGCTATTTGCATAGCTGGCATGTTAGTTCACCTCTGTTTGCTCAAAACAGCTCATAAAAGCTCTCTTTTTCTACCCTTTCTGATTTGATCAGAAGTGGAAATGTGAATGATGATCCTAACTTAGATCAAACTGGGTATCTGACTATGTCTCAAGGCAGTCAAGAATTTTAGTTCTAATTGTTTAAGGCTTGACATGGAAAGAGATGTGCCAGTCAGTAAGATCTTACACCTGCTTATGTACTTCCACTGAGCCAGCTTTTTTTTTTTCTTCTTCTTTGTATTTAGTATCCCACACAACCTAACAAAACTAAAAACCACAACAAAAAAACCTAGTTCATAAAAAACATTATAGGATCTAAGCAAGGCTGATGAAGTTTTTGGGTAGCTACTAAGAAATACAATGAATTATTTGAGATAAATCTTAAACTGGACTACTGGTGACTCAAATGCAGCACATAAGGAATTAATGCTCATACCTATCTGAAAACAATCTATCTATAGGAAAAACAATCATTAGATTAATCAAATACAGCACACTATCAGCCTTTATTGCCTAGAATAGCAATAGTGCAATGGCATTTCCATTTGGCACACAGAAATACAATAAACTGAATAAGAAACAACATGGAAGTGAAATATTTTGATAAGGGGGAAAGGAAACAACTGCTGTTGTATTTTATAAATAAATTAGGCATCTAATTTCAAAATCTTCAAATCACATAGAGATGGTTCACTGCATACAGACTTATGGTAGAAGAAATGTTATAACAAAAATAGTATTAGTCATTAGAATTAAAATTGAATCCTCTTTCTTAGCGTTTTAGATAGAAAAATTACACCATTAGGCACTAGCTGCTTTCTAATATATTCTTTCCTAAAAACAGAACATTACACAGCGCTGTTGGTTTGGGCATTTTGTGAAGATCTTGGTTTATGCACATACATTGCACACTGTAGCACACTGCAGCCTATAATGGCTATGTATACGCATATGCTTTCTGCAGGATTCAGCTAAAATCAAATATTGTCAATATGCATACCAACTTGAACAACATATTCAGTAATATTCCTAGGATAATATTTTGAAAACTGAGTAAAACCGACTTTTGCTTCTTAGGTTTGATTGTCAACAGTGATTTTCAAGGCAAAAGAGAGGCCTGTAACAGAAGGACATGGAATTGTTGGAGCAAGTCCAGAGGGCCATGAAACTGATGAGGAGTGGAGCACTTCCCCTGTGAAGACAGACTGGGAAAGTTGGGACTGTTCACCTGGAGAAGGTTGTGTGGCAATCTCATAGCAACCTTCCAGTGTCTGGAGGGGGCCTACAGGGAAGCAAGAGAGGGATTCTTTTGTCAGAAACTGTAGTAACAGGACAAGGAGTAATGACTTCAAACAAAGAAGGGAAACTTAGGTTAGATATTAGGGAGTTTTTTACTGTGAGGATATTGAGACACTGGAACAGATTGCCCAGGGAGGTCGTGGATGCCCCAACCCTGGCAGTGTTCAAGGCCAGGCTGGATAAGGCCTTGAGCAACCTGGTCTAGTGGGAGATGTCCCTGCCCATGGCAGAGGGGCTGGGACTAGATGATCTGGAACATCCATTCCAACCCCTTCACATTCTGTGATTCTATAAACACTGGATCTGGCCCTCATGCTTCTCCTACACCAGTCTGGCATTTCCCCCTTTTATCATGCCACTGATGTGCACAAGCCACAAGCTCCTGCTTGTGATGTGAACGGGAGCATGTGGTATGGAAGCAAACTGGGAATACCTGCACTGCTTGTGTTTGACACTAGTGCCAGGGGAGTTCTAGATTGAATATTAGGAAAAATTTCTTCACTGTTAAGCATCATAACAGGCTGCCAATGGAAGAAGCGGTGTCACCATCCCTGGAGGTATTTAGAAGGCATGTAGATGTGGCGCTTGGAGACACAGTTAGTGGTGGACTTGGCAATGCTAGCTTAATGATTGGACCCAATGATTTTAAAGGTCTTTTCCAACATAAATGATTCTATGGTGGTGCCATGCTGGGAACTAAACCAGCCACAGAGCTGGCCCAGCATGCAGACTGTGAAGTGCTCTAAACCTGTTAAGTAACACTCATTCCCTGTTCTGTAAAACAGCATCTAGTATAGATGAACTCTAAATGACACCCACATTAAAACCTGTAGAGGAAATCTCAGCCAGGATCATGGATGACAGCAGAAGTAGAATTTGGGGGGAATACCTTTAAAATGCTTTATAGTTCAGTTTTGGACTCAGTCCTAGCCCTGGACAGACCATGTCCACTGACATGGCTGAAAAGGGCATGGGAAGTACCAGAGCACATTCAGATTTCAATGAAACAGCAGAAATGTTCAGGCAATACAACATGAAGGCTTCACCACAAAACACCTTTACCTGACTGTTTTTAGCATCACTCCTTAAAGCTCCTTGTAGACCTTGTTGCTAAAGAGTTCAAAAACATCTTTTGCTACAAGATTTCCTATTAACTTCGCTGTGAGCATGGCCCCCCTAACATCCAAAACGGATGTTATGAAGCAATGGGGATAATAAATATGCTGAGCATTTGTGTAAAGGTTCCCACACAATGATGAGGAAAGAAAAGAAGTCACTATGCCAAATAATATTCCATTTCTGCTGCTCCATTCACTGCCAACACAGCATAAATTTTATCTTCTGCAACTCAAAGCACCAGCCACTACTGCAAAGTGACTGAAGGCACTGATGCAGGAATGTTAAAGGCCACCTGGTGTAAACATTTGTTTGAAGTCATACAATGTACATTGTTCTTTTAAAATAGCTTGATACAGATGCAGATTTGGATGTCTGCTATAATATGCCTGCTGTAGAGAAAAAAGTAAAATAAAAGAGGATGTTTATTCACTGACTCCAGCAATTTCCCTGACATGGTGCATTATGACTGATAGTTCTTAATATAGTGTGCAAGGAAGCCAAAAGTCGTTTAAAAACATGTGTTGTTTGTCTCAAAAACAAATGTAAGGGAATACTAGTAAAAGCTGCACTGTCCAAAACTCAACTAAGCAATTTAAATCCGTTTTTCTTGGAGGATATTCAGGACGATTGGACTGCATGCAAAACAGAACTAATTTATTCCTACTATCTACTGCAAAGGAGTAATTTATCTCCACCTTTATCCTACGATTAATCAGGTACCAATGTGCCTATTAGAAGCTCTGCTGGAAGTATGCGAGCTTTGGGCTCTTGAAATTATATTAAAGGGAGGCAAATGATGTGTCAAGTCTGCTGTTCTCAAAGACAAGAGAAGACCAACTTTCATAGGTCACAAGAAATCAAACCCACAGCAAAACACATCCCAGTTCAGATGAGAATTTTTTCCGTATCTTACACTTGGCACAGTTTGATCTAGGCTCCCATAAATGAATAAAGGATTTGAGATGCAGAGATGTTTTTTAAGTCTGTTATCTTCATTTCTCTTAGCTCTGGACCCACGTAACCAAGTTACATGGCTTACAGAGGGTGAGACCCTGCTCACTGACGAAGCAGTGTGTTTGGCTTCAATAAATACATTACTTCATGTGGGTTAGAGCAGCACACACTGCTCAGGCACTAATTAACTACTCAAAAGGCTAAATCCAAAACACACCAAGGACAAGTAAAACGCATTGAATGGGCCATGAATAACCAGGCCTAAGCGCTGCCTCAGAAATAGGACAGAACCCCAAGTTTGTGAAAAACATTGCAAATTCCAAAAACAGGTGAAGTAAAACAAATAACCCCATCTAAACTAGTTCTGCAGTTAAAATCTATACATTGGTATTAGAAGGCACTCGCAGTTCAGGAAGTTCAGGCCTCTTCCCATGCTACTATGCAAATTTTCCTTTGTGAACAATTATAGATGAGCATAAATACAAAAATATACATTTTAAGCAGTAGCAAAAATTGAATAAAATTAGAAATTTCTCAAGGAAAGTGGCTGCCATATTATTACATGTGCACAAAAACACACTCCGTCTCAAAAAGTATGAAAGAAAGGAAATCAATAGAAATTATAATTTCCACCTCTTTTAGTCAGCATGACAGCTATTAACTTCATTTTAGTAACTATGAGTGTAACAGCTTGGTTGCTTTATCAAAAAGAAGTAAGCATTAGATATTACAGGTAGTGTTCAAGAAGGACAGATTGGCTGCCAGACAGGGAAGGCATTCATACACTCACTCAGGGGCAATAAGCTCCCAAGCTCACACACTTCCGTATCCACAGAGATCTCTAATTCTCTCCATGTGCAAAGAGCAGGTTTGGGTGTAAAACTGCCTGCTACTTTTCACCATCCCTCTCCTCCATTCCATTTCAGCAGAGCACTTGAGCACACATAGATGCGCTTAAAGTTAAGCAAGCATGTGAATTGTTTGGCTGGACTGAATGCTTATGCAGCCCATGCCTCCTAAAAGCCTCTCCCACCACCAGCAACAGGGTGCACATCCAGGGCCACCAACTCACATGGCACTGAGAGCAGTAAACAACTGTTTGGGTTTATGCCACTCGAACTGTTGACAAGATGACACTGAAAGCGCAAGACAAAAATGATGCCCCAGAGTGACATTTCTAGAAGACATCCAAAAACCAGAACACGTTCAAAGCAACCTTCCTTCATCTGGCCATAAATATATGCCAGCTGACACCAGCATTCTCATATGGAAGAAGAATTGCATTTGTTTCTGTATAACCCTGGAAAAATGAAGTCTGAAAAACACTCTTTGATGCATTTACAGTAAAAAGCCTTTCAGAGTAAAATGCATGAGAACATCCTGAGGCCTTATTTTCAAGCAGGATTAGCTTAGGAATTGACAAAAAAATCCACCTTCTCTCTAATTATTAAAAAAAAAGAAGACTGACAACTTTCTGGAGCATTCAGCAGTTTGTAAATGCAGTACTTTTTGGCTCTTGGATCTGCTCTGAAGCCAGCTCCTCCTTTTTTTTTTTCATATTATGTCCCATGAGAGCACACAGAGAAATTCAGTATTAATTTTAAGTGTCACATCTTCAGAACAGAACAAAGTGAGCTCTGATACCAAGCTCCTATCATTGCTTATCAATACCCTAATGGAGAAGCAGATAGTGTTTTGGAAAAGCATGGTAAACTAACATGCATCCCTAAAAAACAAGCACAGCTGGGGTAAAAACAAAGTGGGAATATGGAGCTAAGTTTACATTTTATCACACTGCTTTCTCAGTAATTCTGTGCTTCTTCAGAAAATAAGTTCAGTATGAAACTACCACTTGGAAAGGTTTTCCCAGCAGACACTTAAAGAAGTTTTCTGGCACAGCCAGAAATTTACCATATGGGCCAGCCCAGTTCTCCCTGAACACAGCAGGAGTTTGGTCATGATAATCACTAAAGATGGGCTGGTATCTGAACATAAAATTTTCTTTGGATAATTTATGGAAACCTTAGATGTGAAACATAATCGGTTTCCTTTTACAGCACCCAACTGCACAGGAAGTTTACATGAAGGACAAAGAGCACACAGAACAAGGAGGCCAATGAAGAGTGCTGAAGCAAGGCTGCAGAACCATCTCGGTGGCAAAGGTTGCAGTCGTTTTCACAGAAGTCACAAGAGGTTATACTTTGCATTACTTCTGAATTATAGCTTCTCACTGCTCTTCTCCCTGTTCAGAAAAGTTAGTTAACGTTAGTTAATGAACTTTGAAAACTGACCAAGAACACAGCTTCAAAAAGGAATCACTTTTAAAGGATGCACTAAACTCTGATGCAGACTTCCTCATACTCTGCAAAACACTTCCCAGAGTTGGTATTTAGGCCCAGTCATTAAACTTTCTTCTTCACCCAGAACACCTCAATGTATTCGGACCAATGCTTGATGAAAGGCACACTCTCACAGACTCAATCGCAGCTATTAGACACATCTGTTCACAAACCTTGGACAAACCTTTTTAAAGGAATTTTGCCCCTACCTACATAACAAAGGAACTCAGATGCTTTACCTGGCAGTATGCTGGCTATAACAATAAGAGTGAGCTCTCTCCTAACTGATGCTTTCTCTCGCTATCATGTTTGGGAGCTTCCACTTCCTGAATCTGGGACTGCTTACCTCACCTAGGTCCTGCTCGTGTATTTTACTCTCCTGTTCCCCAAAGGGTTGCTACAGAGCCAGACTAGAAGTCTGACAAATCATACTCATTTCAGAAACATCACTGCATGGTAATTGCTCACAGAACAAGCTTTTGCAGTTTCCTACCGTGGCTTTTTTTCTTTTCTTCCTTCCAACTAGAGACCTTGCAACTTCTATTTTTAGTAGTAGCATTTTTAAACTGAAATGATATTCAGTTTCATTACAAGCCTCAGGATATTTAAAAAATATGTAATTTTATGGGCCAAAATGGTTACCCAACAGTGACACCTGACTACTTCTAAAAAGTGAGGTAAGAGAATACTGCTGTTCCGGCATCCAAGCCAGCTCTTACACCTATGCCAGTTGTGCTATCTGCCACAACGAAATCACATTTATCAATAAATGCCACAGCAGGAGACCTCTACACATTTCCTAGCTCTCAATATGACATGAATCTGACTGTCATCATCACATAAAATATATCCCTGTAGCTTGGGTCACCAACGACAACAGTGATGGAAAACAATAAATTAAAATCAAAGCACATGCCTGTATTAGACAGGATGGAGTTCTCCCAGAAGAACTCAGTCACGGCATACATATATATGTTGACCAATAATGTATCTACGCTATATAGTAATAGGAATGGGGTCTTGTAAACTAATACTTGCACAAATAATTTCCTTGAAGTTAAAGAAACTGCAGCACCAGTTACATAACATGAATTTTGGTCCTTAATATTAATATTGCTAACTGAGAATTTATGGACTGAATTTATTTAAATACAATAAAAACTTACCTGTGACTTTACAATACACATATTTATTAGCCTATCTAATAGCATTCTTATACAAGATGTGGCCCTGAGCTCTTCTCCTAGGAACTGCAAATTCATTTCGGCCATAGATTCTACATCTTATGTGTTTCTCTCAAATAAAAACTTGCTGTAATTTTTTAAGCCACTAGCCCTTAAAACATGCTCTAATTAATGGTGAGTGTGCTTACAACGACCAATTTCCTATTTTACTTTAAAATTCTGTGAATGAACAAGAATTTCAGCCTATATAGATTAAATGTGATCATCTAGCTAAAGTAGCACACATATTTGGTTGTCTTTTGTACTGTGCTAAAAAAACATGAAAAAATTGTATTGTGCTAAAAAAATGTACAACTTTCTTATGCCTTATCTCAAACCAAGCCCAAATCCTTCATAATGTACCAGGTGGTTCATGCAATGAAAACCTAGTATCCTCTCCAGCAGCCTGTAATTTTTTCTTGCTTTTAATTTTGCCAAAGACCTTTGTACACTGTTGCCCATCTCTAAAACACATGCTACACATACAAAATACCAACTAAAAAAAAAAAAAAACACAAAACAACAACCAATAAAAAAAAAAAAAAAACCCAAAAAAAAAAACCCAAACCCCCCCGGGGGGGGGCCCCCCCCCCCCCAAAAAAAACCCCTTTGAAACTGTTTTTCCAATGTACACCTTTTTTAGGTAACAACAGAAGTCAAAACATTGGCATTTTCTCCAGTGAAGAACTCTTAGTTTAAGTAAGAAACAGATGGTAAAGCTACTCGAGAGGTTAATTATTAACTTGGTAAGTGAATCACAGTGAAGTTCCTGCTTCATTTTGACAGTTTTGGGAACACACTGGGCCAGAGTTTAGAACAACTGAGGAACCAACCCATTAGGACAACAGGTATGGGAAAACACTACTACTTGTTAGCAAATTGGGCATGTTCATGTCCAAAAAGACTACAGTTCAATGCAGCTTTCTCTTCACTAAAATTTCTCCTATTTCTACAAGAAAAAACTTTCTTTTAAACTTCTGAATAATTAAGTCCCATTTGAAATGACTGACACTTACTAGGTTCATAGTAATCCACTACAGTCACTGAAGCATCTTGGATATTTGCCACCTTGAAGTCTCTCACAGCTGGAATATCCACACAAACCTGTGTTTCGTTTAGCTAGAAAAAAAGAGAAACACCCTGAGAACCCTGGGGATGGTGGCTTCATGGAAGAGGTAAGGACTTTTAGCTTAGCAGTAGTCCATTTCTAAAGGCTTAAGAGTCAGGATGCATAGGAAGATGCTTATCTCATTTGCAGTCTTTTGGTCAAATTACAGACTTCTTGAAATGTCTGCCTTCTTATGTGTGATTTTTAAGAGGCCTAATTCAGAAACCCCTTACAAATACAACTGAGTCGCACCTATCCAAGCAGTCTCACCAAAAAATAGAAGAACTATTAATTCAACATAAATAGCAGATGTTGATTTCCCCGAAGAATACAATCATAACGTCGTTCCAAATTTAAGCCTAACAATGTTAGAATCAAGATTAACATCACCACAAACACATTTTTTTGGTTTTTTTTGTTACTTCCAACTTACAGAGTCTAAGTATAGGTTGACTTTTCCATTGTCTTTTTCCGTCTTCTTAACTGTCTTGTCTAATGGAACAAAATCTGGTGACAGAGAGAAACCACTGAGTAAGCCAACCTCCATGAGGACCATACCACTTCTGGAAGCCGTGCCAGAGCCAAAGTACCTTTTCAAAGCACAGAGACAAAGATACTTTTAGTAGAAATACAGTAGCCCACTCTCCAAAGAAAACGTTTGATCATCTTTAAATCCCAACTAACGAAGTAATAATGCTTAAGAATATTTAGGAAACAAATGGAACAAAATACTACCAAGGAAATTTCTAATAATAAAGAGCTAATAATTAATTTCTCAATTATTTTGCCTGTTAATTTTAACCACATATGCAAAAGCTGGTTTAGCACTGAGAAAACTGCAATACATGAATCATACGAGAGACTACACCAACATCAGGAGGAACTTTCAATCGGCATCTATTACTACAAGTTTATATTACAAATACGCAGAAATTATTTCAATTAAGCATGTTTCTAAAGAGGCAATTAACTAACTGCTGTAGGAATTCTTGTACTGAAATATATATATTTCCTCTTATGCATGCTTTGTTTTGCTTTTATTCATTTTGGAGGCCAAAATACAGGTGTATACCCCAAAGAAGTCTCCCAAACCTTTTTCTATTTTCTTCATAGAGATTGATGGTTCCATTAAAAAGGCATCACCAAATTATTTCTCAAAGTTTCAGTTTTTAGAATGCATAGCCATGTTATTAATGCATATTTGGAAAAAGATTTAATAAGTCGAGTCCCTTCTTTTTTCCTAAATAACGCTTATTATTACATCTTCTTCCAATGTGAAAACCAGATGCTGGAGTAGAAAGGTTTGCTCTATTGAGCAAGCCTTGCACACTATGGTGCCTAACAGATGCATCAAAATATATTTATGGTGCTCTGTGCTACAAGTGTCACCTAAATGACCTGCAAAAGATTCTACTGCTTTAAATAAAGCAGGTAGCAGAGAAGTTTCCCCGGCCTTAGCATGGCAGGTAAATTGTTACTGTTCTGCCAGAATAGAAGCGTCTCCAATCCTCATTTCAAAACCCTGGCAGTATTGAAAGTAATTAAACTATTTCTTTGTAGAGCTGGGTAGTTAAAAAAATATATAAGAGAAGAGTTGCTTTCAAAGCAATGCTGTTAAGCCTGGCTGATTCAAGGCAGATACAACTTTGAAAGAAATACAGCACAATTGCTGACTTCAGCTGGCTCCTAAGATTAGAAACAAATGAAACCATCTGTTCGATGATGTGCTGTGCCAAAGTAGCTGCTATTGAAAACAAGTAACTGAATTGGAACTGGATGTAATTATTTCTGCATAATTACCAATAAGAGGGGAATAAAATACCCAAGCTGTCTAGCCAGCCTGGGGTGCTACTAAAACACCAACAGGCAACCAAACTACCTTGGTACTGTCAAGAAGTGAATTAGATATATCCCTAGAAGTTAAGAGGAGGATCTGGCTCTCAAAAAGGAGGAGAGGCAGCCTTGGGGGTGGGTTGTGGTACCATCTCTTCAACTCCACAGTCTCTTAAAAAAAAGGAGAAAAAAAAAATCATCATGCAAGAATGACCAGTAAGACAGACTTGAAACTTGTGCCTGAAGAAAACTCATAATGTTTTCAGTTGAACTTTATGTATCTGCTCTTCAGCAATATGAGATCAGGGTGAGACCCTCTCACAGATGATGCAAAGAAGAGAAAACAACACCAAGCTAGTGTAGGCAGAAAGCAGAAATGAGAGAGTAAATGGAACCATCAGTAATCAATTTCCCATGTCTGGAAAAGGTATGCAGGCAGTAAGACTGAGAAAAAACTGGCACTGCCTCCCAGAGAGTGAGCTAGCTCCTCTAACCAAGAACCACTTCAATTTGAATGAGGCATCACCTGCTCTAGTGTCATAAATTATACCCAGTTAAGATGACCATAGCCAACCACTACCAAGCTGGATGAGAGAAGGTGGATATTCTCTAGATTAAAGAAAGAAAAGAATTGTGAAGTTGAAGCCTTCAGTACCTGACTATGTACATCCACAGCTAGATGCATACCCATAGCTAGACTATACATACCCACTCGTTGAGATTTCAGCAGTCTTTCTGTATTTACCTCTTTTGGTTTCTCTACTAGAAAGCCACATCATGTTAAAAAGATCGTAAGTAGACCAACTTTAAACTAATTTAGGAATATAGATAACGCATATATTATATATACAATTTATAGGGAAAAGAAGAGGAAGATGACTAGTCTATCAAGCTAAGCAATCAGAGATGAAGCCGTAGCCTAAGCAATTTAAACAGACTTACTCAAAGTTGTATCAGTCCACTTTCCACAATAAGAGTTGATGGAACTAATGTTGGAACTAACTAAATGTTCCAAGTTGAGGCAGCTTTTTAATGTCACTAGATTTCCCCCTATTCTTTGAACACTTTGCAATTAAAGCATCATCACCCTAGAGACTTCCCAGAGAAATGGAGCACTTCTTCTCCATGTTTTTAAGTAAAAGGTCGTAGCTAGAAAGTCAGATTGCTCAGAAAAGACTTACCCCAAACCCAGCATGTAAGCCCTTTACATATCAGGAGTTTGTGCTACACTTTAGAACACTGTTGACTTCATAGAAAAGTTTAAAAGAGAACAAGCCCCTTCTGTTTCAAGAGCTCTCATGTATTCTAGTGTCTCTGCCCACCATCTGCGTCACTGAACTGGATACCAGAAACATATACAAACAGAGCTCTGGCTTTATGCCTGCTGGCTATTTCCTAAATTAAATCAATCCTCTGTACTGAAATCATATTCTCTATAGCTGATTATTTGTATGATGGTGTCACCTAGAGGCTCCATCTCCAGTCACAGCTCTGTTGTAGTAGGCAGAGTGTAAGAATAGTTCTAGGCACACGGTGCACAAAGTTTAAATAAATAGTAAAAAGAGGGCATGGATGAAAGGCATGTAACAGTAATCATGGTGGATTAGGTGGTACTTTGCAAATCTTGCACTTACAAGGAACCCATTATAATGTCACAAGAAAACAGTGTTTCTAGAGGAAGTATTCACAAACAGATGAAATCCTTAAATACAACAAATACAGTCATCTCAACAACATCCTTGTTGATAATAAAAGATAGAAGATAAAAACCATAAACATATAGAGAGAGATAAAATGCCCTATAGGGTTTCGTATGAAATATGCAGTGGTCTTTAACTTCAGTAGGACGTGCATACTGAAGAAACTGCCAGAAAATAAACACCTTCAAATATTCCTTTTAAATATGTGTATGAACACTTCCACAGCAAGCAAAATGGAGGCACAAAGCAGTCAAAGAAATAACTTGGTTGACTGGCTGACCTAGGAATATGCAGTTCAATGCTGCCTATTCTCACGTGATCCAGATTCTATCCAGGTAACACCAGCTGGCTGTTCTATGGTTCCCAAGATAATACTTGAGCAGTCTCACCTCAATTCTTAGTAGCTGATTACTGAACATGAAACATCATCCCAGACGCACACACTCTCCCATATCCTCCTGCCCCCCTCCCCATTGTTCAGCAAAAAGAACAGAATTAGCCTGAGTGGAAAACTCTTCACCTCTTTCAAATCTAGAATCATGTATTGTATTCTATTACCAAGTTCTTTAATACTGGTAAATGAAAGACCACAAAGTTAGTTGCACAATAAGGCAATGTGAGTTTATCAGTATGTAAATATGGATTTTGACTCCTGCTAAAATTGTTCTGAGCAAAGTTTATCATATAGATGACCAAAGAATAATTGCTTTACTTCATGGTGTTTTCAGCACTTCAGAACTTCCTTCTCTCTTTACAAAAAAACCTATCTACCTCTATATCAAAAGCAAAGGATTCTTTTCTTGAAAGGTAAGAGTAACAGGCACTTGTCCAGTTTGCTACTACAAGTTAGAATGTGGAAGATACTGGTTCAATTTTCAAGTCTGTCCACACTCATCCCTATAGCCCAAAAGTACTTGCACCAAAGAAACCTTTGAGTTTTTTTCTTGTATTTCATACAAACTTTTCCACATACCTCCATCTTTATGCATACCAGGAAAAAAATATCACCTGGCCAGAAAAAAGTGACTTATGAATTGCTTCTTAGTTTAACTACTACCATTTGTGCAAAGCAAGTTTTATTCTCTTCAGTTATACATTTACATCCCATACATTAGTAAATACATATGAACAAATGGATAATTTAGTTTATTTAAAGTAATCTAGAATTGGTATATACAAAGATGTGTATAAGATGCTCCAACTGATTTACCTACCTTGTGCACACATTCAAAGTTAAATGGTTTTTATCGTCTCTATCATCCTTTACATCAACATTCAAGTCAAAGGCTTCTTGATTTTGGACAGATCTGAGCCTCTGATCGGTGTGTTTTGTGTTGTACACAACATTGAGCTGTGGATTTCAAGTACAGACGTGAGGTGACATGTAAAGCAAATCAGAGTGTTTAAAAGACTAAGTTGCTAACAGTATAACACCAGAGAAGTGTTCAGATGAGAGAACACATGTGGACTCAAATCTGAGTCTGACAGTCAGACTCAAGTCTGACAGCTGCACATCAGGTCCATAGGAATTCTGTGGAAAAAATATCCTTTTCGAACACTTCAAAATGCAGCAGAACCAATGAATTAGCAGGACACAATTGAGGCAAACACAAGGGAGATGGAGGCCAACCAACAATTTTCTCCCTAGTAGCTGTCTGCTGGTTTATAGTGAGTTACTTCCTGACAGTGCGAAAAAGGATGAATAAAACCAGGTTAAAAGAGAGGCTGTATATAAAAGCAGAGCAAGAGCAAATACATAGTGTATGTACAGAATATGTCATCGGTCTTCATGTCACTGCATTCACACACTCAAACCAGACGAGGAATAGCATGTTACTCCAAACTCAGAATACCACAGCCTTCTTACAGTTAAATAGTTTCATCATTTGGTTCATCTGTACAAAGATAAAACTACAGATTTGGTCTATCTAAAGGACAGAGCTCTCAGCCTGTGTTTAGAGACAAGGATGCGCAGAATAGTGTTAAATGCTTTGTACGGGTCCAAACAGATGACGGCTGTTGCTCTTCCCACCTCTGCCAATACTGTAACCCTGTCGTGGAAGGCAAAAAAAATTTGTCAGGCACAGTTGGCCATTAGTGAAGCCATGTTAGCTGTCACAAATCACCTCTTCAGTTTCTTTGTGCTTTAGCATAGTTTCCAGGAGGATCCACTCCATGATCTTGCCAGGCACCAATGCAAGACTCACCGGCCTGTAGTTTCTGGGGTCTTAATTTTTTCCCCTCTTTAAAAATGGGTCTTATATTTTCCCTTTTCCAGTCAGTGAGAACTTCACCAGATTGTCATGACAACAATCATTATCCATTCCCTCAGTCATCCAGATAAAACACATAGCATGGTGAGAGGGTTCTTCTTTGATTTTGGTAGAAAAATAAGTAGAAAGAGGCAAAAATCCCCTTGCAAGACCCCAACATGCATTTTGCTTGGCTAAAGAAAAGGGAATGAAGAGTGCTTCTGAAAAATCACAGTCCTTCTACAATGGTTTCAGGTAGCAAACGGAAAACTGTCAATCCAAATTTAAAGGCATGATAGAGGCTTGTCCCAAGTTATAGGTTAGCTAGTCAATTATAGGTCTGTGCAAACAGAGGAGTCTTTAATTTCTGATTTTTGCTTTTGCTGCCATCTCTCTCACTTCTTGATACAAAAACTATGCTCCTTCTTTCAATCTCTACACATACTTCCCATTGCCCTGTCCAACACTGCTGAATTTAGCACGTTGTGTGAGTGTAGAGCCAATTCTGTACAGGCACTCAGGGCGACTGTGAAGATTTATCACGTACAACTGCTCCACAGGAGAAGGCAGTACCAAGGATGAAACCAACCTAGAAAGCCTGCCAGTTAAAGGCATGCAAAAAGCAGTGCCTCGACAATCTGCCATCATAGAAACAAAACAGTTTTAACTTTTGCCAGAAAAAGCTAATGAATGAGAATTTACTGCCAAGGCAGGATGTTCTGAAACCACATACTGAACAGGTCAATCAGCTAGTATTTTCATGGAGTAAGTTATTGCTGTTATGGTCTGAATTTCTTTTCCCGATTTCTCCTGACAATGAAGGAAAATGTTTTCACAACACAGAGTTTAATTAAAGCCTTCTTTTATATACACACTCACTTTGAGGACAGAAGGCTATTATACAGAAACTCACATTAAATTAACAAAATGACCAACTGCATTCCTTAACTTTTAAAACACAACTGCCAAAGCTGAAGGCAGAACTGGTCCAGTCTTGTGAATAGTGCAACCAGTTCTGGTGAGAGACCCAAGGAGAGAAAATTAAAAGCTAGTGATGCTTGTAATAGTAGCTGACACTATCAACTACCCTACACTTCTAAAAATATGGTACATTTATAGTGCCCTAATCAATGCCTATCCTTCTTCAACTAGCAGCATAAATGAGCTTGACTGAGGATGTGAATTCAATGAAAACATCTCCAATATTTTTTGTCCCTCTTTGAGTACTTAACATCCATTCAAATGGTAATGCAGAAATAAGTGTGCATTTCATCATGTACCTATTACAGCACCATCACACTAAATAACATTCAGTTCCCTGCATAAGCCTAGTAAAAACGCACTGAGTGGAAAAAATGGTCAGTGCTTCCAGTAATGAGTAACAGGGGATTCCGAGGGTTTTTCCTCACTCCCTCTCTACATCTGATCAGGAGATCAAGGAAATCTTGTTCACCTATCCACAGGTGGGTGGATACAGTATGGGTAGGGGTTCCCATACCCACCCTTGTTTGAGCCTGTCCACCCTCCCCTAGTTGGTAGTTCTGGATTTCAGCAGCATTCTCCTTCCTTCCAAGAAGGCATGGGCCCATGCCAATTATTTTAGTCATGCATCAAGAACAGTTCACAGTCATTCTACACAGCAGAGAGGTGCTTCTTTCAAGATTTTCAGCAGGCCTGCTAGGGAAGATTGCTTTTTTGACTCCTTTCTCTAGAGCCTCTCTCGTAATACCCCAACCCATCCTCTCCTCTCTCTTGCAGAGTCAGTGTCTTAGGTCACCCATGGTATATACTCACATAATGGAGAGATGAGCTAGGAAACTTGGTTGACAGCAGGACCAAAAAGCTGTAAATAAATGTCTGCATTTGCAATCATAATATCCAAAAATAAATACATTTCATGAGATCCTGAACGATCAGGACTGAATGCACTGCCAACTTGCACACACAGACAGTGAGATTTCACCAAAAAAAAAAAAAAAAGGTTTTTCCTAAGAATCCATTCTGTTGGGAAAGCAGACGTTTCCATTAATGGATTTAATCTTGTGTTGTGTGATATTTAAATGAATTACTGTTTTGACATGCTACATTTGGCAAGAAAGTCAAATCCCAGAACAGTGATTCTTACCACTGTACTCTGGCAGGCCCAATACAATGAAACACAGCTGAAGAAATGTGATTGCAATGTCATATGCTATCTGATTTATTAAATCTGATCCAGACCTAGCTTGCGTCCGGGAAAAAGAGAAATCTCATTCAATGTCCTCAGTGCTCTTTCTTTTAGAATACCAGACCTGCCAAAGAAAGCAGAAGGAAAGAACTGATCTCAGCAAAGACAAGGTTTTGGAGGAACTACTCCAGGGTGTGAAGTGCACTATTCGGAATCAAGTCACAGCATCTATGACTCAAAGCTTCAGGAAAAGAGGTGACAGCACAGTGACCTAAATGAACAAGGTTCATTAGCCTTGGTTCCTGAACAGCAGTTCTTTGTGAGCACACTTCCACGTTCATGCAACGAACCGGGAACTTAAACCCTGATGCTATACACCCCCAGGGAGTGCTCCCACCACAGTCAACTGGCTATTCTTGGTGGAAGACTTCTGCCCAGTCTTCACCAGACATGCTGGTTTGAATGTAAAATTTTCCTGCTGGAAATAACGTAATTGGAACCAAGGTGTTTTCAAAAAAGGTATGAAATTTCAATGTATCAGTGTCTTCCAGCAAGAAACAATTTGCTGAAAAGTTTTTGATCAGCTCACCTGACAAATTAGCTGACTTAGTATTAGGGAGTAGTTCTCAACAATTATTAGGGTTAAGTAGTCTTAACTGTTCTGGAGCTCCACTTTGTTACATTCCACACACACACACTGAAACCATAGATGTGGTAACGCAGTCCTGCTGAGATGTTCATTCCTATCTTGGCCTACAAACCTAAATCTAAATCATCCTCTGAAACTTTTGAACTTCACTGTAAACTTCATTTGTACTTCTGGGAATTAATAAACATGGGTTGTGATTTATGGCATTGTGTGTTTTGCAGACTGGTGGTGAATGAATGAGGTGTATGTCCAGCTTCTGTTCACTGCTGAAAGGCACCTGTGAAGACTTCTTTGAAAAGGTCTTTATCCCAAAGATAAAGATATTTACCAACCATCATCAGGCATTTTTTGCTTCCCAGATGCATAAGAACACTAAAGTGAAGGACAGATTGGATGGAACTTGAGATGGAATCTGACCTGGCATAAAACATGGAGACAATTAAAGGTGGCCTTAGATCAGTTTTCTCAAGTATGACTAGGAGTCCAGTAGGAACTCTGGTTTTGTGACACAGTCGGCAACTTTAAGTTTGCACTTTGAATAAAATGAGTCTCTCATGCTCAGAGACTAGTATTTCTGCATTATTTGTAGCTTTTCAAAGGCCTTCTCTTTCACCTGTGTGGTTCCAACCCATTATCATGGAGAGGGCACCAGGGAAGTGAGATCCACTGCTGGCCATATCAAGTTAGATCCAACACTGTTTTCTTCTGATATGGTATTTCTCCTTCCACTCTCGGCCACGCCCTCACTTTTGGTCGATGCTAAGTGTCTGTTATTATTTGTAGTTTGCAGGATCCCTTGACTCTGTTTTTCATGCTATTTCAGAACACTGTAAAAATTGCTAGAGAACCTGGCTGTAATAATCTCTTATTTTTAGTTTTTCTTGCATTCTATTTCAATAAAAGGAAAACTCTTATAACTAGCAGTGCAATCTTGTTCTCTACTGATCTGTGCTTTACTATGGTTTACCACAGGTTCTCAATGTGGCATTTCTGCCAAGTCCACACACCTCTTTTACTCTGAAATCTGTGCCTGCCAGCGTACCACTGCAGTCCCCTGTCTTGCAAATGGACATTGCAGTTCCGCAGGAGGAGAGGATTGCTTTGATACAGCTTTGGCCCATGGAAGTGCCCCAAAACTGTCAGTCATCCAGCATTACTTAAAAGGCCAGACCACTTGTCAGAATAATAACGTGAATATGTCCATATTTCATTCACAGTATTCCTCAATTAGTAAACTGCTTTGCTACTGTTTTAAGACATTTTGGAAGACTGTTCCTATTAACATGTTCTATAAAGCTTCCAAAATACACTTTCCTTGCAGAAAGCATATTTCTAGCAAGAATACCTACCTGATTGCCTGCATTGCCTACCTGAAAAACAGCAAATCCCATTCCCTCCGCTGACACTGTAATTGTCATTTGTTGTGCAGGGGGAATCTGGAAGAAAGATGAGTAAACCAGTATTTTCAAAGTACTTTCGGTCAGCAGACTTTACAAAAGTATTCCTCACTTTTTACAGTACCTCCTTGGCCTGAAGCAGGAAACGGTTTCGAGTATCAATTGAGAATGTTTCTGGCACTTCCAAAGAAGGGGCTGTCACTGTTATATCCATTTCTGTTTTGCTTGCTGCAGTGAGAGCTGCAAATAGACTCAAGGCTTGTAGAGCCACCACTGTGTCCTGTTGAGAGAAAGAAACCCTTCAGTATTGAAAAGAAGCAGCTGGCACAGCACACAGACTATGCCTTGGGGAGCTTGTAGTTCCTGCATAGACCCATTTGTTGATTATGCTGGAGTCTTCATGCAGCCATCTCCACATCTCTGGATTCCCCTGGCAGGAAGGTCCCAGCACAGAAGAGAGATAGCAACACAAGGCAAGAAGTTAGCTACAGTGGAAATGGAAAATGAGGTGGGACCCAGCTAAGGAAGTTTTCCTCTTGTGCAAGGTACCTGGAACACCTGACAAGCTGAAAAACACAAGAGTCAAGATTACACACCACACCAACCATGGAGAAAAACACAGAGGAAAGTAACGATACTGCTACTTCCTAGATTTATTTAGTGACTATGCATTAAATATTCAGTACTGCAGAGGAGTTGTTCAGGGTGTGTTCATCATTGACAAGCTACAGGTCTGAAAAATTATTAACATTTATTTTAAAAAAAGGCTGAAATTAATTTTATCAGACACTCAACAACAATTTCAAAGGGTTTCAGCCCAGTTTACACTCTGTATTTGATCCAAAGGTTTTGTGCAATTGTTTAACCACTGCAAAATATACTTACAAACACACTGGCATATATGTATCTAAAATTCTTTTTTTTCACCTTTGTGCGTGATTGTAGGCTTAGCTCTCCAGGTTTTGAACACAAGAGGTGGAGTTTGAGCATTTGGTCCAGCACAGTTTAGGGAATGAGAATTTTAACATCCACTATTTTCTGGGAACAAATACAGTAATTAAATTAATGTCTCTAATCTTCTCAGGGATTTTTGCTGTTCATGCAGTTCATTTTGCACTTACTTTTAACCAGTCAGAGTGAAGAAATTGGCCTTTCAGGCTTGACATACAGATACTTGATTTACTATTAGGCCACTTCTAGTAACAAAATTCTAACATAACAGGAATTCATTCCCTACAACATGGTGACGGTACCATACCTTAAGGGGCCAGCATGTGCTGACTTTTTACTCTAGCAGGTAACAAACCCACTCTCCTTCCCATGCCACATCCTTGTGTGAGATGACCTGCTTCACTGATTTCTTAAAATCCAGAAAGATCAGCTGATTAGCAACTCAAATTCCCAGTAAACTGCACCATGTATACAGATTATGGTGAATTACCACACCCTAACTCATAAAGCATCACATATGCAACGTAATACTTTCCTCCTTATTGTTCAACAATATATTAAGTTTCTTATGTAATAAACTCTTTTAAAGCAATCTTAGAAGTTAACTAAAAAACTATGGAGTCATTTCCACAAATTAAAAAAGGCATCTAGGAAGACACTGGAGTAATTTTGAGATCAAAACAGTTTAGACTATGGAAGAACAAAATGATTAAGTTAATTTCTTAATTTTACCCTCAAGGGTAAATGATATGTTGCTAGATTTTCAAACTTTTACGTAAAATAGGTTTCTGAACAATAAGATTTTGTTAACTCATTTAGTGCTTCAATCAACTTCTCCAAAAATAAGCAAGAATTAACACATTAGGAAAGCACTAATAACTCAGGGGAACCCACCTGGTTCTTAAATTGCATTTTACTCAGAACATATTTCTCTCAGATTAATACTAACCAACATCTGAAAATAATGAAGGATAGCCTGTACACCTTGGTACCAAGCAGCATTTTACTGTGACCAGCATTTGCAGTTAATTTAAAAGCTAGTTTGAACCAGTGCAATCCAAAGTACTATCTAATTTTTTTGGATGCCAGCACAACTTATAAGATGTGGCTTTAATAACATGGAAACCTCCTGGAGATAGTGAAGATCTTCCAAATTTCACGGCCCATCAAAAATCTATGCAATAATAAGGACAAAGTACATTATTAAGTTAAGACCAACTGCCAACAGAGGGATTAGGTTAGGCTGTTCTTCTAAAACCTACTCCCCTTAGTTAAACGCTAAGTTAATAGCCTTTCAGGAGTTTGAGGACCCGCACATGGTAAGAATAAAAAGAGGTTTCTCTCCTTGGAAAGAAAGTAAGCATAGATGTTTCACCATACTTATTTCAAAAATATGTTTAATTACTTTTCCATGGGCATCACTATTTCTTCTTAATTTGTTTTGTTATTAATACGTTATGTAAAGAAGGTCTCCCTCTAATTCTCTTTTTTATTAGACTTGCCAAAAATACTAAAACTGGCAGTCCAGGAGTAAGATGCCAATAACGCAGGCTTGTACGTAACCAAGGTAGCTACAGCAAAACAAAACTCAGTAATTACTATGTAAAAAATGGTCCTTTTTTTTTTATTTTTAAATATACACTGCTCATTTAGAAAGTATAGCAAAACCCCTTAAGACAAGATATTACCTGAGTAGATGAAAATCCCCCAAGGTGATTTCTTTGATGACTTAGCCATTTCATAATAGGGATCCCCTCAGCTAATCTGTCTTGATGAAAGTGAGAGAGCAGAGCGTATGCTGCAAGTTCAATATCAATGGACCGTGGCTGCCATGAGTCAGAAATTTCAGAAGCAGGTGTTACCCAGAAACGAAATTCTCCTGTAAAAAGAACCAATAATAACCTCAGATCCACAGACTGAAGTCTTTGGATTTCTGGGAAAGTCTTAGAGGAAACCTCTTCATTAATGCTTACACGTGGGCCCTAGCAAGGATCTATGAAATCAAAGTTTAGGCATGTGTTCCATGAAGGACTGACTTAAGTACTTCCTTAGCAATGTTTGACTCTAGATACTAAAAAAGCTGGAGTCCAAACAGTCACTCAATTGATTTCAGTGAACTTTACATTGATCCTTTCCTTGTCAGCCTGAAGTGCTCACATAAAAGAGCCCTTGTGAAAAGGCCACCTTGTTACAGTGCTCCTTTCTCTCAGGACTAGAGAAGGCACCTCAGGCAGCACAGCTGCTCACTAGACTCATTCTTGAGTGGATCCTTCCCAAAAAAATGACTTCTCGTCCCAGAAGTGACTGTCCAAAAGGCCTAATTCAGTAAACATAGAGGGACACTCAAGAGGCTCTGTTGCTAGGCTACAACATGAATTCCTCTGGATTTTTCAAGGGACAGTTACTATTTTGAGCCAAAAACTTCCATTTCTTATACTCCATATGGTCTGTTCCTCCCCCAAATTAGGAAGAAGAATTCAGCTGTGCTAAACTTGAAAGACATTAAACATACTGAGATGACAGGTCCTCAGGGAAAGTGCAACAGACCTCTGTATTGCCTTACAGAAGTCCAACACTTCACCTCTTCATTCTAATACTCATTAGCCCCCAACACCCTCCTGATCTCTCCAAACTACACTGGAATAGTTAACTTCATCCATCTACCCCTCTTTAACCATGCTGATCTTACGAGTGTGCATAACAAAATAGGAAAACTGACAAGTCGTTCTTCAACAGCATCACAGTACTCCTATCAGGAACACTGAGACTGAAAGCACAAGCTTTCTTGTGAATCGTCATTCATTTATGGACACTTCTCATTAAGGCTGTCTTAGAACTTCTTAGCTAATTCTCTATATCATACTCAGAACAGATCTGAATTCTGAATATACAGCTGTAGATATATGATAGGCATTTTTCAATTTGACAAAAATCTGTCTGTACAACTGAGTAAGATACTTGTGCAGTACCTTGGTGTTCTGCTCTCTGGTTCAGCATATTCAGTGCTTCCTTTGCTTTTGTACTTTTTGCCCAGGACAATGCATATGTCACAAGTGCCAATGTGTAATTATCTGAAATGCCTTCACCTAATTTATCTTCTAGAAAGTTTGTAGCAGTCTTGATGGCATAAGCATGCTGGAAATGAAGATAATATTGAAGAATATACAGTGAATAAAATAGATCTTGGAATAGTAAATGTAAAAGAAAAATTCGTATAGAACCAGAAAAATTATGACCAAAAAATAATGAGAAATCTCTTTGAGAGTCACAGACACGAACCTCAAAGGCAAGCCTTTTGATCTGGCACTGTCTTTATGAAAATGAGTAATTTCAATTAAATCAACTGGAATTACTTAACATCTTTAAGACTAGTTTCCCCCAAGAAATTTCTTTGCAAGTTCTTGGACTAAAGTCATGACAATATTCTTGCTAACAGAAACTGCCTTTAGATTTTGCAAATACAAAATTGAAGGGCTTAACACAACTTTGCATTGTTTTGAATAGTTAAGGGATGTTCAACAAAATGAGGTTAAATTTTGCCTGTGTTCAAATATCCCTCTATTTCTTTAAAGTACCAAGTGTTTGCCATGTACTATGAAAATTTATGAAGCATTCCTGTAACTACGAATCACACTTATGAATTCCAATACCTGTTTATCTGGGAACCCTAGGAGGGATGACATGATGTAAGCTGTGAGAGTAATTGGATTACTGGTGCCTCCTTGAAGATCACTGTGTAACACTTTCCCAGGCTCCTGGAACTCCCCATTTAATTTCTGATGACGGACAATCCATTTAGCTGTATCCATGAGTACATCCTCGTCAATATCTAAGAATGGACGAGCTTGAAGGAAACATCTCAATACAAAAGCTGATAACCTTGGGGAAAAGATTCATCAGGTAAGTCAAAATTAGCCAGGCATTACAGCTTCCTCTGTTTCAGATGATGTAAGAATACTGTAAAGCATAAGGTGTTCTACACACCCCTCCCAAGCAGAGTAAAATGAATGCCTCACCCAGATAAGCAAGTAGACTAAACTTAACACACCAAAAAATGAAGATATATCCTTGTTCCTGAAGATCACCCCTTCTCCAGCTGCTGTGCTTCAGAAATAAATACAGAGTATAGATTCTAAGTCTGCCAGCACATGTATATCTTTATTCAAAGGTTGCTCTCCTGCCTTCTGCTGCTAGACAGAAGTTATAGTTTACAAAGTAATGCAGTTATGAGTGTGATGTTAATTACCACCACTATCCCTGTAATGACATCCTTGAAACAACCTTTGTTGTTTTATTATTAATAATCCCAAATTATCTCTCGACTCCGTCTTTCCAAATGTGCATTCAGGTAACTTGTCACTGAACTATTTAAGTACTAGAGTTGCCAGTACTGGCAAATCCTGCTGATATCAATGAAAGATGCCCACTGACTCCAGAAGAAAGTCTCTTTCAGTGGCACAGTAACTGGGATGGTTCTAAGCAAAGACAGAAGCATGTACTGGAATACATAAGTACATCTAAAGTGAGCAAGGGTTAGCTGAACAAAGTGGTGGAACCTGTCTCCGTTATCTATTTGGCTTCCACAACTATGCTCTGTATGCTTCCTGGAGTGAAACACAGCACTGTAAAGATTTTTTCAGCTGTGTTTATAGTCTCAATAAAAGGAAATGTGAGAGAGGCAAGTAGAACAAAATTTTTACCACCAGTAACTCTGCTCACCCCCTACAAAATGTCTCAGTCAGTCTTCAGCCTCCAGTACAGAGATAACTGAAAATCTGCTTGAAGCAGGGATGATCACATAGCCCTAAATGGTTTCAGTCAAGTGCAAGAATAACTAATTCAATTGTTATTCTTCATTCTTTTGAGGAAAGCAACAGCAAAAACTTTCAGACTAAACTATTTCCCTGGTTAAAATAATTCATCTTTTTTTTTTTTTTTTTTTTGCAAAATTAAAAAGCCTCACCCTAATAATGGCTTTGACAATATGTTATCCAGCAAGAAAGACCTTAGAGTTGGCCTAAACACCTAATGAAAACCAGGCAGAAGGCTAATACAGCTGGAAACTTTAACCAGCTTCACAAAAACTTTTCAGATGCAGGGAAAATATCTAAAATACTAAAATTCCACAATGATTCTGGCAGAACTACTCACCATGTGCTCCCAGAGGGATCTTCATTTCCAAAGGCACTAAAAGAGCCATCATCCCTCTGGAAAAGCAGCTCTCTTTGGTAGCCTGAAGTGGAAAAGTAGAGACAGGTATTGAACACATTCCTCTCATGCGGGTTCCAACACAAACTGGAACTGAAACTGATGATATGAAATAAGGCACTTTCTAAGACTGAGAAGGGCAGAACTGAAGCTTCTATTTCTTAAAACACCTCACAAATATGCAGGAACACACAAGACCATGCAGAAGATGATGAGGAAGCAGGCAGCAGTAACACAAAGGATCCATCTACAAAAGGAGAACCAGAAACTCCTGCTGCTGCTCATCAGCCACTCAAGCAGTGCAGAGATGTGCCCCCAGACACCCGGGGTTCCAGGACCAGAGCAGTGAGAGTAGAGCAGAGATGCAGCTATAGTTCAGTGCTTTCATCACTTTGGGGATCTTGTGTACCTACAGAAATGCTCTATCTTTACAGCATAAAAGGAACAACAAGCAAAAACTGTTGTCCAGCTGGAAGAGCAAGGCTACAAGTGCTGCTGGAAAACCAGACCTCTTCTTCAGGTGGCTTTTGTCAAATCAACAGTCTTGCTATCAGAAAAAGCAAGTTGGAAGAGGCTGTTCTGAAACAAGAGAAAATTTTCAAAAGACCTGAAGGTCCTGAAATCCTGAGAAGAACCATTTCAAATGTTATCCTAAGATTTTTCAATATCCAGAACAAGTGCAGCTTTCTCCTGGCTACAGGACATCCAAAATAAAAGGGCCTCAAAGGCTCACTGACTGCTCGCAACCACCAGCAGCATTCTCACTCGTGGATGACTTCAGCACAGAACCAGGGGTTCATTAATGTTAGAAATGAAGAGCTTCCTATGATTTGCTAATCACAGTAGTTTCTGGTGTCTAAAGCCTTTCTTCCCTTACATCTTGCCTGCCATTTGTGTATCCAGAACAGTAACGGCATCTTTTCTTTCCCTCCACTTTGTCTTTTCCCTTAATTTTACTATTTTAGCTATTATAACTAAGAAAGTATACTCATTAATCAAAGACCTGATAGATATGCACACAATACAGAATCAGGCAGAAAAACTTTCAGGCAACCATCAGTAAGTCCTACACAAATGAATTCACACAAATACATCCAGTGAGGTCCATCCAGCTACAACCCTGTAAAATGTTCCTTCCTTTCATTAACCACCCACTTCCATACTATCCTGTCTGTACATAAACAGTGAGTGAACCATACCCCCTAATTACTGAGGAACAAATGGCCTGGTCCCTCAATCTAAGTGCCAGTGTAAGATGAATTCCTAATTAAGGTCTCTCTGTAATAGAAGAGAATGAGATATAAAGCTGGGAATCTGAACTGTTACTATAGTATAACTGGGTACCTTCCCATGTAACCCCAATAGCAACAAATTTTGCTTTTGAGTCTTCTTTAGAAGAGTTTGCAATCTAAATTTTTGCTTTACTATAGGTTTATTATGTATTTAGCATGATAGTGGGTAATTACATCACTAAAACTGGTGAGTCTTTCAGACACAGACATACCTGTCATCTCAGTTAATGATACTAAGTAAAACACTCTTAAATGGAAGGGGAAAAAAAGGAGGAACGAGTGCCATTTCTCTCCAAGAAAAGCAAAAGTCACTGTCAAAGTTTAAGCCTCCAAATAATGTTCTATGAGGAGCACAAACACATCTATATATACAAATATACTGCTCCTTCTTCAAAAGTATCTGACTGCAAGGTCTGAAAACAAGGTCTTCTGCTTCTTTGCAGAACTGGCAATGTACAGCAATAAGTATTATAATCACCATCATCCTACTGGTAGTGTAAAAGCACTAGAGTACAACTTTCAGCCTGCTTAACAAAGACTGCTGAGCAGCCCTTACACAGGCACAAATTCATCTCAGAATGTAAGACTGGGAGGGATCAGAAAGATGAGCAGAACCAGAGAGAGAGAGATCATCCAGCTATTTCCTACATTCTGTTTGCTTTCGTCTCAGCGCCAACACTGCTGCAGTCACGCAAAAGTCTCCCAACACAAGCGTATCTAACATGGGAACGCCTGCAGAAATGCTGGAACAGGAGGCCTGGAGGCTGCAAACCACCGCACTTGGTCCAACAGACACTCAATCACACGTGAAAAATGATACTTCAAACGTCAACACATAAAAGTGGGAAGGCAAGGAAAAGAAGGATCCTATTATGAAGATGTTCACTACTATTCCCAGAGGGTTGGCTGGAACCCAAGAGATGTAGGAGGCTCACTGAAAAGAGCTCACAAAGCCGAAAGAGGAATGTATAAAGATGGAAAGGACTTCAGAAAGATGTTCAAGACTGAAGGATCTTACATTTTAAACAGCTTGGAAATTCTGCTCAAAATCTTTCCCTCTTTGGGTCTAACAACAAAGCTTTCAGATGTATCAGGTGTTTTTCATTTCAGAAAAAGTGATTTAAAGATGGGATTTGTCATTACCAGAATTAAGAAATGTGCTTAAAGGGCAACTTTTCTTTGGCTTTGCCTTTGTTCTAAGTAAATAAAACTGCTAAAAGAAGGATCATATAGCAGTTTCTGCTAGCTATATGATCCCTTCTTCTCACAAGCATTTAGCCATAAATTAATTATATTTACTTCAGATTCTGAGGTTACTTTTTCAAATACTTGGTGAATTACGACATGGGAAATAAAGTATGTTTTAAATTAAACTTCATAACAATCCTTTCAAAAACTGAGTCTATAAAAATTATATCTTAAGCTAAATTTCAACTTGAAGATTACACTTAAAAAAATCGAGCAACAACAGAAAATAATTATTAAAATAAAGCAAAAATACCAGAATATTTTTTAGATTGCGGTTATTTTCTATCTTAAGGTTACAAGTATTTCAGCATAGTTATTGTTTTGGCACCTACAGTGTTAAAAACACGTACCTCAATTCAAACCCTCAGAAAGAAGTTAAGAACACAATACACTTTGTATGTAAGTGACATTTAAACATTTAAATTTCAAAGCATTCATTTGATTTGAAACAACTTAAATAAATCCACTATTGGAAAACTTTAGAAAATTATGATACCAAAGCTCAGTCTTAAAAGAGTGATAGATTGCTTACAAACTTCAGAGTAGCTGTTTACATAACACATCTCTTCCTCCCCACTGCAATTTTCAACTAAACCATGTAGTAGCAAGGGTTTAAAAAATAATAATAAAAAAAAAATCATTTAACTGCTTTGACAGAAAACTGGAATCTTGATGAAAGGAAAATTAATTTTGAGCTGTGCCTTTTCCAAGGGAAATGTCAACAACTTTAAAAAAATCAAACAAAAAAGACTTAGAGAGAGTAAACAAAAATTGAAAATGTCATCACGATGCTTTAGCAGGGGTGTAGTTCACACGGGGCTGGTGTCAGTGCTGTCTGAGAACCAGGCTCTCAGCATGGAGACTGACACGTGGCGCGTGTGGGACACCACAGTTAGATACTGTCTGATCCAAAAGCCAGAGTGCAGCTGTGGTCTCCAGACTTTGTGATGTTCTGGAGTATCTCCCCATTCCAATATACAACAATTTCCAACTAAAATTTTCCAGCTTTTGATTTCTAGCACAGAGTTCACTTCTGACCAAGTCTAAAATTTCTGTGGGTAAAAAAGCCAGCCATGAGAGCAAATGCCACTCCTTGAGCTCTACAAGGACATGTCAGGATGGTGTCATTGAAGACAGGGGATGAATGTGGTTCACTCTGCTCACTGACTCATTTTAAAGCTCTGTGCCTCAGGCAGAGATCAGAAATGTCTGCTCACATGGGGTTTTATCAAACAAGAAGTAACAACCATCTTGTAAATCCATATGAATTATCTTCTAAAATGCATTTGTCATCTGAAAAAAAGTAATTGTACAAAACCAACATTTTTTTTCTGAGAAAACTTGCCCTTGTAAACAAAATAATTTACTGTCTAATTCTGTCAGCCCAGAATAAAGAGAAAAAAAAGAAACAATGGTTTTTCTTCCAGTTCTCATTGACACAAATTGAACAACATTTCAAACACCAGATGAAGAGTCATAGGTATCTTTTTACTAGGAAGAGTTCTTAAAAATCTAACATCTTTCTTTAAGGCATACAGACCTTTTCTCAGAAACGACACAGCTTTTGATCTAATATCCTCTTTCAACTGCCTGGTTTTAGTCAAGTATTGCAAAACATACACATTTGGAGCAAAATTGATCATATTCTGTTCACCACAGCCATAAGGCATCTTAATCAATGATGACAAACCATGGATAGAAGGCCCAAGTAAATCACCTGAAAGATAAAATTTAATCAAAATAAACTAAAGCTTATTGCAAATAAATGCATACCTCACACATAAAGGGTGGTATACTCTAAACTGGGAGAAAATATGATATATTGGGAATGTTTCTACTAAACACCACTAAGCAGGCAGAAAAGATACTTCATCTACTGATCAACTTTATGCCCACTGACCCAACTCCCTACAGACCTTTCCAAACACAGAGCAATTTCAAACAGCTACCATTAAAAAATAAACAAAACAAAACAAACAAACCAAAAAAAACCCCACAACACCAAAAAACCAAAAGCAACCCAACAAAACCCCATAAAACTAAAATCTATTTAATCCAGGAAAATGTTTCAATAGTGGTATGTATTTGAAACTTCATTTATTTCTTCTCTCACCTGCAGTTATCAAAGCCCCGGTGTCACAGTAAACAACAGTTAGTCAGGTTACAGGTTTCATTCTGCAGACAGCATAACTACAACAGAATACCAGCAAACTTTGCAGGACCTTCTTGACTAAAATCCAATCTCTAACTCCGAAAATACCTTACAAACACCATATTAGCACAAATTAAATAAATTAAAGGAATTAAAACACTCCATCCATAAGGTCTCCCTATGTTTATCCTAATGCATGATGGTAAATTACTGTGACTTAATGCATCAACCTATTTATATTGCAGTTAAATAACAATTAATGCCATAATTAATTCCCTAATGATAGCAACAGAGTAAGATAATTCTTACCAACAGCAGTGACCTGCACTCTCTCACTGTCACTTACAACATCCAAAGGAAAAGTGAATTCCAAAGTTTTTGACACTGCTTGTCGTTTATTCCCAGTCAAATCCAAAAGGACTGTCTGAGAATATGTCTGTTCCAATCCTTCAGCCTATGAAGATAAAGACAGGGGGGCTGAGTATCCTTCTGTAGTTGATCCTGCCCTGAGCAGGAAGGTTGTACCACTCCCTTCCAACCTCAACCATTCTCTGATTCTATGATCTTGAGCATTTATTGTATGATGAGATGTACAACTGTCTACCACCTTCCACTGAAATGGAGCCCAACACAAATCAGACATCCAAAGCTAGGCAAGTCTTATCCGTGTCTGGTTTACCAGAAAGCCTGGAGGCTAAAATTCCAGCACCAGTAGCAAAATACAGAAATGTTCATCTAAAATAGGCTTTGAATGAAAGCCAGGTGTAAGGTAAAATCAATTGCACTTATCCAAACAGTTACCTGGTCTACTCTCCACAGGTTATTAAATTAGCTATAGCACCAGGGGTTCAGTGATACACAAATAGGTTTCATCTTGCTTTCAAGAAGCGTTGGACAAACTATCTGTAGTTGAATAGATCTATGTGTTCATTCCTGGAAGGGGATCTAAAGAATTTTAAAGGACAAATTATTTTAAAAGAAGTGTTTTCTACTTAAAGCCACCTGACCCCAAACTGACCACACAAAGCAAGAGGCAGACAAGTACACTGGGTTGCCTTTTTGCCGAACTATGTTGCCTGTTTTCAGGAACAATTTACATCAAGAACAAGCCAAGCTACAGGTTGTTTACCTTTACTAAAATTTTCTGGATGACAGCATCAGAAGCAACAGATGATATTGCTGTCACTTTGATAGGAATCTCTCCCAGATGTTTTGGCTTGATTGGAAATTGAACAGTTTTTCCATCTTCACTTGGTACAGATATAGACTGTTGATTTGCTGTAGCATTTATTTCATTGGATGTTAGAATAATTTCAAAAGCATCATTCATATCCAGGATCACAGTAACCTGTAAATACAGTAATATTTGCAATACAAAGTGTTAATTTTGAAAAGCTGCTTTCATAATCTGCCACCTGTTTTGTGTGTAGACAAGTAGGTCTGCCCACTAAAGAAAATACTCCAGTTCTCACAGAGAAAGGCATGGTCTTCCTCAGTGATGAAAACCCTGCAGTATCAAGTAACATTCAAAGATAAAGAGATTGTTTTTTACCTCAGCTTCTTCTTTCAAATAATTAAAGATGTTCACTTCCAAAATGAACTGCTCTCCTCTGATGATGGAGTATGGAAGGTTCAGGAAAATGAAAAAAGGTTGAAAAACTTCTAGCTGCAAAACAAAATCAGTCATGAACCCCTACAACCTAGACTAGAAACTAGAAAGAAAATTACTATACAACTTGTCTTCTGATCACTTTTAAATTCAGTGATAGAGTACGTTTAGTTGTACTCTACAGCTGACAAAACACATTACTGCGGGGCTGAAGCAGAGGGCAAAGATGCTTCTGGTCGTAAGCACCTTTAGAAACACCATTCAGACAAGAGCTGCTGACAGCTTTGACAGGGCAGCCCCAACAGACGCAACTGAATTAGGACTAAGAGTCTATCATCTTGCAAGTTTGGAAGCTGTGAACTGTCCTGAACTCTCATTAAGGTAACTGAATTGCTTTGAGTACACAAGTAATGAATGATTAAGACTCTGTAAGTTGACCTATTTTCATGTCAATACAATAATAACTAACTAACTCACCCAAATTCTGTAACTCAACACCACCTTACAGTGCTTTTTTTATTTAGTAAGATTAATCTTAACGTAAGTTCTTTAGTTATACTTCTAAAAATATGTACTTTATTAATTAAAATAAAAACTGCAGAAATATACCAGCAAGCAGTTTCTTTTATCTGCGAACAGAGCATTTTGAAAGAAATCTTTACCCTAAGAAATCAGTGTTAACGTCTCATCAAGCTGAATGGGATCAAAATTTCACTGTTTATGAACAGCTGTACAATAAGAATGGCTGGGACATAATATCCTTTATAAGCGAAATGTCAGTTAAAAATTATTTTAATCTGGTTTGCATTTAAAAAAATCTTCCAAGTGTTTTGAGTTTCAGAAACAAAAATCCCTCAGCTTTTCTTTTCTAGCTAGCAAATATTCCAATGCTTTCTGTAAAAAAAAAATTTGTTTGCTAAAGCTCTCAGTGTCATAAACTTCTTTAGATATTAAACATTAGAGAAGTTCTGATGGAGACTTTTTTGGTTAGTTCATAGTAAAGGCTTTCCCTATGCACCTATTTTTTTTTGTCTTTTTACTTTAAATAAAAACTGAAGTCTTACACTCAGGGATATGCCAGTATATTACAATAAAATAAAACTGAGTAAAATTATTGACACTCTGTGTAGGAGAAGTCAAAAAAAAAAAAAAATTATGCAAAGCAGTACATGACATAAAGCACGCAGATGTCACTTACTTCCTTCCCCCATTACATTTTTCATGTCTTTCTTTTAATTGCCTCTCTGTATGGTACTGATTAACATGTTTCAGCCATATGGAACTCTAAAGCACAACCTAAATGTCCCAACAATAGTGAAGTACTGAGCAGTGCATGGGGGTGATTATAGCTAAATTATTATCTCAACATCTGTTCTACTTGCAGCCTTCTCACATTTGAGGATGAGAGGCCAAGTGTGTATTTCCACACAGTTTTAATCAGAAAACTATCCTTTTTTCTGTCCCATCTCTGCCAAGCCAACCAAAAGAAACAAGAATAAGGATTCCAGTCTCAAATGAGCCTTAGCCACAAAATCCAGACTGGGCTCCAAATTCTGTAGTGGGGTTCAGATCAGGGTGTTCAAAGCACAAGCTCTGTGTCTGGTATAGAAGCCAACTGCGAAATCTCGACCTAGATCTCAGTTTGGATCTCAAAAGTTCTTCCTCCCCAAGAATTTGAGGGCATGAGAACTTAAATGGATAAGCTAGCTGTCTACAAGCTATGCTTCCCCTAGTCCAGGAACCAAGGTGGAAATCCACGGCCCACTGCTACAGTTTCAACCTTTCTAAACCTAGGTATGTGAGTGGAATTGTCTCTGATAGGAACATAGCTTCTCTAGGATCTTTACATAATGAATGGAAGGATTATTCTATGTATATAAAATACTAGCTAAATGAGACTTCATTAATTCCTGTTTTAAACAGGCTAAACAACTCTCTTTAAGCAGTGGTTTCCTTGAATACAGAGTGATCCTAGGACAACTGAACTTGTACACTGGGAATCTCAGGTTAGAGATCTAACCTGAGGAGTGCTGAATTTAGCTTAAACTGCTAAACTCCTCAAACACTTGGAAGCATGAAAAGAGCCTCAGGACACAGAAATTTGGGAGCAAGAAGAATCTCATCCCATGGCTAGCTCTCAGGGTCCACTCTGCTCCTCAAGCTAAGTCATCCAAAACTTAGCACCTATCACAGATCACAGAATGGTTCTGTTGCGAGAGACCTCTGGATAACATGTAGTCCAAGCCCCCTGCAAGTTTATCTAGATCAGGGGTACCTGTGTATTCCAGGACTGCTTTTGACAGATAAATTTAGTCTTAAATCAGCTCTCCTGTTCTCCCTCCCTGGGGTAAGTGTTAGCCGTAAGTGTTAGCAGAGCAGCAGACAAATGCCTCTCACATCCCAGCCACCTCTTCCCTGCATTATCAACTCATGGAATGCTCTCTGGGAAGAGCCAAGAAAACATGCAACACTGTTCCCAGATAGTCATTCCCCCTTTCTACATACAAAGATTTTGAAATGGGCACATCCAGGAAGTACTCTTCTCCAACAGAAATAGGCATCCAAATATCTGTGTAAAGTCTTAGATATGTGCATGAGCCGGAAGGGAAGGCAGATATAGTATCATACATGTCTTCAGTGATGATGTTTTCTTTACAGTTTGAATACACGTGGCCTCTCAGTCTCTTTATTAGTATAAGGAGGTGCTGCTGTTAGAACTAAATCAGAGTCCAGCAACAACCTACAGTGTTACCAGCCTTAAAGGAGAACTCTAGTGAGATGGTACCTCCACCGGGGCAGTTGTCACTCCAAGCCCACCGTTTTCAGAGATCACAAAAGCACTGGCTACCCAGGATGTGATGGTATCAGGTACAATGGCATCCATTGTGGTTTCTGTGTCAGATCTGATGGCAGAAGGGGAGAGCAGACTTTCAAAACCATCCATTTACAGACATCAGTAAGTTGTCTGATACACACGTCTAAAATACATGAAAAATTAAGTCCAAATTCCTGGAAAGAAAAGCTGCTCATTATCATTTTTCTTCTTCTAACCATTTAGAAATACTGTGATGGGATCAAAATTATTTTAAAAATTTAAATTATTTTAAATTACATGAATTGAAGGTAATTACACTGAATCACATTACATGTAATCCACTTTTACACGTCCTTTTAAAACAATCCCAGATGATGGTTGCTTCCTGAACTTCTCAGCTGTAAAAGAATACAAGATTTGTGCTTCACGATGCAGGTCATGTTTCACCATCATTTGACAGTTTGAACTATGCATTGAATTAGGTGCAGACAGCAATAATTTCCCTTTCTAGGCTAATCACCATCTTTTCATGTCCTGTAGAGAAAAACGCTAGGTGTCCCTATCTATTATGTCCCCATCTGTAAAAGCCAGAGTTTCTTTTGTCTCCAGGATTTTTATCTAGCTTATATTGAAACTCCTAGGATTTCAGTCAGCATAATCCTCTCTTGTGCAGTTGTACAACTCCTCATTTTTCCGATTTTCAGTCTCACTTGTGGCCTCTAGGTGGTAGCAGAATATAAATAATGCTACATTTTAAAGCAGTGTTCTTCAGCACTGGTGCAGAATGCTACTGAAACCTACAAAAAATAAAAAAACCTGCAAATGCAAATCAGTTTCCATTTGCTTCTAAATTATACCTCATTTCAGTGTCGATCCAAAGCCAAGTCTCTGGAAAATGTGTCCTCACATAGAGATTGCTGAAATCAGGAGGTCCATTTTTAGATACCGGCATATCACCGAAACCATCCTCTATAGGTATCATTCCACCATCTACAAAATAAAAAATACTGTCCTACCTACAAATATCTATATTTAGAAAACTCTAATAAATGCAATTAAGAAAATTCAAATTAATATACTGTTTGGACTAATCTATAGCTTTTTACATATGGTAAAACTACTGTGTGACACTAGGAGCTTTTTTATTTTAAGAATAAAAAAGTTTCACACCAATTTCTACAGGGCCTCTGTGGAGTGCTTATGAAACAGAGGCCATGCAGTTTGGCTACACATGACAAACCACTAAAACATGTATCAGCTGGAACTGCATATGAAAACTCCACTCACCCTCAGGCTTTTAAGGGGTAATGTCACTGCAGTGAAAAAGGAAAATTTCTAAAATGCTGATGGCATGAATTTTGTATGTCTGGAACCTTTGAAATGGTAATAGTTTGTAAGGCTGGATGCAACCTATATGCAGCACAGGAAGAAGACATAATAGGGGCCCTATCCCATGGACCTCCTTCCCCACTCAGTAAACTAGATTTGACTACATTTGTTGTATTACTTACAAAGAAAATGTTCCTTATCCTCCTCAAGAACTGCATCAGTTGATACCCAAAGGCTGCATTTCTGGATAAAATTTATACAGTATATCTCAATACAGGACATTCAAGACATCAACAGTGCTTATCTATTTTCTTTTTCTCTTCTTTCTTTTTAAGTAAATAAAGTCATAAAGCAAGCATAGAACTAAAGCAAATAATATACAGGAACCATACAAAATGGAGGTGATATGAATCTGAGTATTTCCATAATGACTGAAAACTTTTCAAAGTGAAGACTGTATCAAGCATAAAGCAACCTGTATTTATGGAAGTATAAATATATTCCTTGGCATTCAGAGTATTACATATTGACTAAATTCACACTTCAAAACTCATATAAGCCATGAAAACAGTACATTGTCTATAGTTACAAAAGTTAGAAAGTTCACTTTTTTCTGGCAAGTGATGTGCAAATCACTAAGCAGTAAAAAAACCAACAGCCTAGAATTATGAAAAAATAAAGTACCTGAAATACACCAGAAGAACCTCTGACCAGGGGGAAATACTCCACTGTGCTGTATAAATTGAGCTCATGGAGGACCTAAGAAAAAAATAAAAAATCATCCAAAGACTGAATGCCAACTACAGTTTTAAGAACTTTCACTGTTGCTAATTCATACAGCTGTACCACAAGCTGTAGCTTGCTTAGCTCTCATGCCAAAGAGAAGAGTCTGTGACAGGATGAAGGGGGTTAGGTTGCAGTGGTTTTACGATTAATGGAAGGGTGACCAAGACCATCTATACGCCTAGAACAGAGCCTACAGCCCATCGATATTTTATGGCACTTAGGCTACGTACTTCGAGCACTTTAGGAATAATATATATTGCAAGCTCTTTCAAACTGTAGATGCAGTAGAGCTTCTGCAAGTAAAGGTAATTTAAAAGTATGAATAATTATTCTGCCCTCCCAAGAATAAAAATTCTTCATTTTATATTATTAAATTTAAATAACACAAAACACAAATCATTAGGGGTTTTTTTTCCTAACTTCTTTGTCTTTTCTGAATGAAGAAACTGCCAAGTCTTAATAGTTTATCAAATGAAAAACAATGAAGTATTGACTGGAATTCAAAATGCTGTGTCTATTACCTTTTAAGCCTTACAGTCACTGCTGCTCATATTACTTGCAAAAGTAAAAAACATTTGCATAATTACAGCCTAAAAATCATGCTCAAAGAACATTACCTGTTCAGCATATAATCTGTAACATTTCCACAAACATACATATTTCATACACACAATAATGAAAACCTTTTTTCCCATATACTTACAGATTCTTCTGTTATGTCACTACCTTCTCCCAGAAGCTTTGCACTTCTATCAACAACTGAAAGTCCAATTACTGATCCTGGCTCTGTTGTACTGATTTTAAAGGAGACTTTCTCAGATGGCTTGACCTTATCTTTGCTCCAAGAGATTTTAATCTAGAAAAAAGTGAAACACAGCACTGATTTAAATTCTACTGTGATAATTACAGCTGTTAACAACTCTCAGAAAGTAGTTTTTTTAGATTATTTGGCTATAATTAAGACCCTGGATTTGCTTTTCCTAGAACATTTGGGACACTGGGGACCTCTGAGAGTCTTTTTCCTAGGACTTTTGGTAACTTGGATAAATCGTGAGGCAAATGGAGACATTTTTCATGCAGCAAGACAAACAGGCTCCCTACTGATGTCTGGTTATAAGTGTTAAAGTCTACAGACGAGAGAAAGAATTTGAACTTATCCAGGCTTTGGATGGTGCCACCTATAAAAAATTATAGTGAGGCTTTTATTTGCACAAAGGACCAAATCTCATCCTAGTAAATAAGCTTGAAAAATCAATTCATTGATGCACTAGGCATTTTCCCACTCTTCTTCAAACTTTTTTGAGTTAAAGCATTGACAGTCCCATGAAACACAAACACTGGTCACAATGTGACCACTAATTGGCTAGAACAAAGTCTTCATAAACATTTACAATTCTGCCCTTAGAGCACTCACGATACCTTGTCACTATATTAGCCAGAGGAATCTTTGGCTCAGTAATTGACCAAACTATTAAAAATACGAGGAGATGCTGTGCATCTGTTTATGTGGAAAACACAGCACCAGTAGAAACGACTTGCAAATATGCAAAAACTGGACCCTAACTGCACTGGTATTATCAAAAGTCTTTCCAAAGACTTGCACAAACCTCAGATTAGATCCTCAATGAAAAAAGTTTTTACAGTTACAATCCTATGATCTAAAATACTGTTTGCCACACAACACCCAGACAAAAACATGGTCTCAGACACAAGTTCAATACAATTACCTTGTCATCCAAAGCAGGCTGGATAGGGACAGTGAGAGCATCATTTACAACAACTCCAAGCTCATCTACATAGAATACAAGTATAGATATCAAAGGAGCCCAGGAATTTTCTGCTGTTAAAGAGAATGTTTCTGTAGCCTTTGTGCCAAAAGCCATAATTTGTTCCTTAGATAATACCTGAAGGAGAAAAAAATGTAACACTCAAACTGTTGGTATCCTCAATATGTCATAAGCTCAACAATTCTTTCTACAAGTAGCTGCTGGAGACACATAGCTGTGATTCATTGGGTTTTTTTTACTAAGTGGTAGACCAGTTCTGTGAAAATGGGCATGGTAGGTAATATAATATTTAAATAATAGATTTCTTTTAATAATGATAATTCTTTTTCTGTGTTTTAATTCCTGTATCACTACGGACAAGTAAAGAACTACAACAAGTGTACACATATGCTATGAGAACATAAAAATACAACAGTAATAGGGTTGGCTCATGTGGGTCATCTGTAACAGCATTTGAGTTTGGATCAGACATATAGTTTTAAAAGCAAACCTCCAAAACATCCTACTTAGAACACTTTGGTTTGCCTCACGGAGAGTGTGAACTGGGGTCTAGTAATCGCTCCAGTTAAAAGCAGGCATTCATTTTAACAGATCAGATTAGAGCTAGTATGAAGCTACCTCAAAATACCTGGATTTCAGATCCACAGCAACCATTTTTCACTCTAAATTTGTTCCTACATAGACTTACTAATAAAGACGGAGAGATGAAAGGCAGTTCCTTGCCTTTGGTTGCATAGACCTGATTTATATTAAACCTTCTAGAGAGTGTTTCTATTCTAGAAAATACATCAGAATGCCCAAATTTTACATGTATTTGTATATAGGTTTTCCTAATTCAGTTTACTGTTAAAGTCTGTGAAAGAAAAAGAATATAGCTAACATGGTCACTAAGATGCAGACTGTGAACAAGACAGGCACATGTTAAAGACAGGATAGGAAACTTATGATGGTATATGTAATAAATCTTTCCATTCAGATACTGGAAGATACAGTAGAGCAGCTGAGCAATTAAACAGGCCACTACCCAAGACATTTATTTTAAAATGCTTCCTGTGAATTTCCCTTGTTAACAATGCCACTATCTCCACTCAACCATCTGTTTCCTCAGCAGGCAGCTCTTCTCACCCTGTACCCACACGCTCAGCCTGACAGCCCCGAATCTGCATACGGGCTCCACCAGGCCCCTGCTTCCACCTGCATCTGCAGGATCTGCTGACAAAGCCACAGTCTGGGCTGCTCCTGGGACATCCTAGTCCCTTCTCCCACTGCAGGTGCTCTGCACAGTCAGAAACAGTATTGTTCTCACAGTTGTGCCTTATCTCACATCTGCAAGCAGAAATAACCCAACACCCAGATCAGAGAAGCACTTTTTCCAGAAGCACCTCCTTACAGTGCCAGGGGCATTCCTCCTAGGTAGAAAAATAGAGCTCTCTTTCATAAAGTACCATCCTAGTGGAAAGGAAGTTTTTTGAGCCTCCTCTTTCACAAAGGACAATTAAAAAATGCTGAATCTCTCTAATGTTTAATCACATTCCACTCACTGGAGTATTTCTCAAGTTGGTAAAAGTCACCTTGGATTGTCCCCATATGTAAAACCAGTAACTTACCAGATAGTGGTACTCTCTAACTGGCTTGTTGCTTGCAATACTCAGCTCAAAAGGCTTCCCAGCCTAGGAAAAGCACATTATTCATATGGATGAGTATGGAAAAACAATGAGTAACTTCGTTTTTATCATGGCAAGTTTTGTCTCAGACTGTACCTTTATATCCTGGCTCTTTTTTTTAACCTGGAGATAAGTCTGACTGGGGGAACTGAACACGTCATAAACACCTATGTCAGTCTTACTGCTGAGGAACTCTGCCTGTGAGACAGTGCAAAAAAAAAACCTCTTAACAAAACAGCAAAATCCGTGGTGTTCATGTATGTTGTACTGTTTACAAGAGCACGGCACCCATAGTAAAAGACCACTTTATGCTTGCTTTGGGTGTCTGGGTTTTTCTCTTTTGATATCTTAGTTCCCATTTGACAAGATCCATCAGTCTCTTTCCAGCTGTAACATATATAAAATATGAAGTAACAAAAATAACAATAGGTGACATGTCAGCTATTGCAGATACCAGGACAGCATATCACTGATCCTGGCTCACACAATTTAGTGTGGCAACACTCCAAAGCAGCATGTTACAAAGCATTACCTGAACTCTCAGAGTTTTTGTATCAGACAGGATTGGAAACTCAACATCAATTACTCCATTTTCTGGGACTGTGTAGTTCAGGACATGGACTGTCAGATTTCTCTCCTCTGTTGCCTCATTTTCCAGATGAGAAAGTGAAGAGTGATGGAAAAGCAGGTCTGACTGTTGAGCAGTGATTGTTACAAGATTCTGCCTCTCATCAGCTGTCAGCTGGTTGCTATCAGAACGTGACACCTTTAGCTAAACAAAAAGAAAGAAAACACTTATCAAACCCATCGAAAAAGGGTAAAGCTAAAATGCACAACACATAGCATATAACAATATATTTGCACTCACATCATATCAAGAAAAATAAGGTATCCTCAGACTTCTCACACATCAATAGCTTTATTTTTGCTCCCTATAAACACTGCAAGTAGGCAAGTCAGGCAAGAACAAAATTATTCATAACCCCAGGGAATAAAGAGTAAGATGGAACTGAAAGGAGACGTGACGCACTTCAGCTCTCCCAATTACTCTTGTAGTTGAAAATGTTTGTGTCTCAGGTAAATTATACATATCCCACCTACAGTCTGAATACATAACTTTATCACCACCACAAGAAAGGGCAACCTAACATTTACATCATGTGGGAAAAGGAGTCAGATGAGCAGAGCTGGTGCTGCGTCAGATGTGTTTATGAATTCATCAAATGAGTTGAAGACTGAAACCAGGCCGAAAATCAACAGTGTGCAACCTCTTCATCATACATCAATCAGCACTGCAACTTACAACCTTTATGCCCACATTCAAGCAGATTTTCATCCAGTAAAATCATTCTTATTCTGAACTATACACCACCAAAAAAATCAACTTTTACATTTAAAAGCACTGATGTTTCCCTTTTCAGTCCATAGATGTCACTGCACTACCTCTCCTCCTCAGCCATGATTTTCCTATTCTCTCTCTGAAGACCATATGCAGGTCTCCACTTATCAGTAACAGCAGCAGCTGCTCATTCACACTTCTTTGGGAGCATAACTGATACTTTCCTGTCTGCCAGCTGCAAGACTTGCCAGATGCCTCAGCTGTCTCTCACTCAAGTAATCTTTGGAAGAGGAGAAAAAAACAGGTGGATTCAAACTGGGATACTGTCAAGGAAAATGAAAAGCACAAAACCCAAAAGCCCAAATGATCAGGTGAGCATAAAGCTACACCTTGAGCCTACTCTTGAATCTACTCTGGAAGAGTATATTCAGCCTAAATCACTGCTATTTAGGTCTCACTTCTATACAGTAAAAGCTCAAGAATTGTAAAATGGATTTTCAAGCAAAATGCAGTGATACAATCTGCAACCTCTGCAAAATGTACAAATATTGAATGCAGATGAGGGACAGAATGAAGAACACGAAATACTTCTATGAGTGGACTGCAGCTGGCATGAAAAGGGACAGGAGGCAGAAAGAACACCTTCACTTGAGAGCAATGTGGTTCGACGAGTTTTAACTGAATTATGTAAAAGCTGCTGAAGTAGATAAATGCACTATATAAAGTATATATTTGTGTGTCTCTGTGTGTATATATATAAACATACACAGAGTTAGACATAAAAAGGTTTGGAACTCAATAACTAATCTGCTGTTTCAAAGCACAGTCACCTAATGGAAAAGAACCAGCTAGGGAAGATTTCTCTTCCATGAGAATGCTGAGAAACTATACTCACATATATCCTGCCAAGACTACAGCATTCCTTGCCACTTTACCCTTTTCTAGAGCAAATGCCTCCAAATTTACTATTTGCTGATATGTATTGTGAAAAAAAGAAGGAATTTGAAAACCAATCTGTAAATTACACTTAAAAATCCAAGGCAAACCTTGCCATATAAGCATAGAGGAGAAGTCACATTTTCTTATCCACAGATGATAATCAAGATGATAAACAAGAGAACTTACAGTAGCTATGAAGTTCAGAGAAGGCTTTATAACTCTGGAGTAGTCTAGAAATTCAATAAAATAGTCACTTTGCTTTGGAAATATGATGGTACTTGAATTTTGGGAGATTCCTGTAGAATAATTGTATGTGTTTAGATAACATGCACTTAACACATATATTACTTTAGCAGCAATACAATTTATTCCCCGAGTTTGAAATAATTCTATCCTATGTTTCCCCATTTCCACTCCTATCATTCTTCATCCTTCTAGCTGAACATCAGTACAAAGGTGGTATATGTTCTGGTACTGCCTGCTAGAACTATAAGGCTATGTCAGAATGACACAAGGAAGGAACTTACTAAATCCCAAATCAGCCAGCTTCACCTTGCCAGAGTTTCTACAGAAAGTCTGTAATGAAATCTAGTTTCAGGGACAGGCAGAAATTTTGTATACGGTTTTTTTTTCTAATGTGCAAGGTGCAGTGGAACATGAACTCACAAAAGCCCCTCAGTTTGCAAATCAGTCCATCTAGAAGGGATTAGACTGTGGACAACATAGGACCAGGGAACTCTTTCTACTAATGTGGCTTACAAATACCCAAAGTCAGGCAAGTTTATGATTAAACCTAAATTTGTAAAATTCAGGCTAATGCTAGCAATTCTTTATGCCTGCTCTTCTCATCAAAAAGGATCAGTTACTGACTTTAAGCTCTCATCAGAATGTATTTCTTGGCTATTTAATCAATCATTTAGCATAGAACTCTATTCAACTGAGTTAACAGCTGGTTAAACTATTTAATTTCTAGGCAAGCAATGCTCAGATAATATATCTGCATGTGGATGGTTTGTGCTGACATCAGTACGTGATACTTTTCTAGTGCTCCAAGCTCTTCCACACAGCAGTAAGGCCTTCCAGCCCCACCTACTCTGGATTTCCCTCAGCAGACCTCACACAGCCACATACCTGTGAGTGACTCAGTCACCACTGCGATCATTTCTATCGGCTCTATGTAATCGCTGTCACCTTGGTGCCACGACTGCTCAGCATTCAAGTTTTGCAACATAAGCTTGTTACAGGTTACATTCACAGATCCATTTATCTGCAATGTTGGAAAAAATAATTGTTGAGCCAGAAAAGCCAAGGGGCACCCTTCTGTCTACAATAGCTTATTTCTGGTTAAGCCCTGTAGCTCTCTCCATATACAAATTTTGGAGTGTCAACACCAGAAAACTATGAATGCTGACCCTTTATTTTTTTGCTGTCAGCAACCTTTTTATTGAATCCAGTAGAAGTTCACTACTTCTTTAGAGGCAACAATACTTTATGGAAAAAGTTAATTTTTTTTTCCTAATTTCTAGAATTATCCATTTCTACATGGCTAGCGCCATGGTACCTAAGCTTTAGAGAAAAATTCAATGAACAAGTTCCTGCCTGAGAAGAGGGGTACACCCTATTCAGCATCTGAGCTCAGAGTTTCTGTAGACTAAGTGCTGCTGAAGGCACGGAAGTCAGACAACGGCTAAAGTCAGCAAACAGAAAATTACAGTCACCTCATGTAGCAAAACTTTAACCTTTTTTAAACACAGTCCACATCTCAAAAGTAAAATATCTGATTTTTCAAAAAGAATGCAATTAATCTATCACCTCTTTTAAGTGCTCAGATTGAAACTGTATGTCGTTTTAAATTTCACACTTCAGGTTACAATTACTGCAGCAGCTCAAATGTAATTGCTGGCAATTAGTAGGCAAAATGCTTTGGTTTCTACCATGCTAGAGCTCCACCTAGACACTTGGAGCGTTCTCCTCTGGCCTTGTGACACAGAGCTCAGTGTGCGGCGGCACACGGCCAGGGAGCAATCCTTAGTATGAGTCCTCCAGCACCTATGTGGCTCCTGGAGAATTTTTTTACCAGGGTCAACTGGTACTCTCCAAAATAACTTCTAGGCACAGGCAAAGGGAGCACAGGTGCGAAGAATCATTCTCAACAAGCAGTCTGAATGTACATGCTTTAGGCTGGAAATTAAAGAGAGTTTAACACTCTCCATGCAAGTCACTCCACAGACCATGCCAGCTGAACTTGGCACTCAGGAATGGTCCCAGGTGTCACTTAAACCACAACAGGACACACATTTAAACAAACTGCTAAGAGATGACTCACCTCCATTGTTGTTGTTATATTTCTCTTGTTTGTCCAGTAAGAGACAGAAAGGCAAGTGACTGTTACAGTTCCCTTTACTGGCTTTCCATACGTGTACCTGAAACACAACAGGCAAAGTCAAACAACACTGCACCACCCTCCAGGGCCTGGGCTCCTGAAGAGCTCTCAAGGCAAAAGATCCTACTAAAATACTAATCTCTGGCCTCAAAAAATGGCTAGAACACATTTTTCCTTTGAAACATGGAGTTTGCAACACTGAGACCAGTTTATCAACACTAAAGATGGAAGCCCAAAACCTGGAAAAGATACACAGTGCTTCTCTTTCCTGCACACAAGCTGTACAAACCTATTAAAATTATTATGGGCTGTACAATGTACAAAAGTTAACTATCCTAAGCTAAAAGCTGGAAGCAAGTTATTGAATAGAACACTGATGTAGCATCATAACTAATATGCAGTAGAGTTAAAATGGGATGTGGGAAGTGTAAGTATTTTGTTTACCAGATACTGCTAACATGAAATGAGATATTTCCAGATATTTGTTAATAATTATTACTAATTATTTAGTAGTCACAGTCTCAAGAAATTATTGCAAACAATGTCCAGCTGGGGCAAATCTGAAAACTGTAACTTACTCCCTTCTTAGGATGACAGTAGCAACCTGCAGTCACTGAGCAGCCATGAAATAAAAATTTTGTATAAATGTTTCCAAGTCATACTTAAGAGAAACCATGACATTTTCACATTGCAACAGAGAAGTGAGGGCAGAGAGGAATGACATAGGGACAGACAGGACACCTACAATCATTCCAGTCCTCAGCAGTAATACATGCAGGTGTGATAACTTTAAAGTACTTTAAATCATTATGCAGCCACTTAAGTAATATCAAAGCTGAAAAGCAGACAGAAAGAAAAATCAAACAGCATAGTTACAGGAATAACTCTGATAACACTGTCTTGTATTTGAACTCAGTCTTTCTAATCAGACCTAATTATAGTCATAAGTTTCCATTAACCTTGAAATGATACTGCCATTGGGCGGCATCCCTGTACTTAATCTAATAATACTCCAGAGAAGAAAAAGGGTTTTATGACATCTGCAAGTGTAAGGGGAGTAAAAACTCTTGGTATAAATAAGCGTTATGTCTATAAAAACAGTCACCAGGAATGAAGTCATTCTCTATGAATAATTACGATGAATCAGGAAAACTTTGTCACTGCTGGGATTCAATCTCAGGTGATTCACTGCTGTCTAAGTATGAATTTATTGCAGCAGCCAGGTACACTTTCAAATACTTTATGAGTATACCAAATGAAAGAGTCAAGTATCCTGTGGAAGGATCCTGTGGAACAACTTAAGAAACCAAATATTACCTGGCATATAGTGGATTCCAAAAGCAAAGCAGAATGGGGGAAAAAAAAGGCAAGGGAAATGGTTTTTTAAAATTCCCCCTTAGGAGATTCACAGAATCATAGAATGGTTTGAGATGAAAGGGATCTTAAAGGTCCTTGCCGTGGACAGGGATGCCACCCATTAGATCAGGTTGCTCAGGGCCCCATCCAACCTAGCCTTGATAGTTTATAATATCAGGTTGCATGGATTCTACAAAACAAAGTGTTTTCTAAAAGTTCAAACATTTAATTTAAATAGCTTGCTACACAATCATTTCTGCATTTCACTTATAAATGGAGTGCTTCTTCAGAAGGTATGTATTTTCAGGCATTAGATAACCCACAAAAGACCCTTTATGTTGGTCTTGGATAGATATATCAAGTAGGTCTACCTGACTCTCATCTTCAAAAATAAAACTAATTTCTCTTTGAGATTAATGCATGGTAAATTTTTGTGTAGATATTTGCTCAGCTGAAAAATAAAATATTGTTTACACAAGAGTCTACACTGAAGCCTCTTCTGAATTTCTCAAGAGCTTTTAATTCTTTACCCATTTACAGGTATAGGTATTTTGATAGGAGAAACCCATACTCAAAATCCACAATGTTGATTTATTAGAACAAGAAGGATGTTCACAGAAGTTTGCCTAATCTTCCAAGTAGTCTAATAAAAATTAGCTACTCTACCTACAGACCTGAATGTGGTAAATTAGAAAGTACCATAAAAGAACTATAAGAACAAGCAAAAAGTATCAAAATACATATTACAAGCAAAAAACTTAAGATTTTCAAATAAGGTAGCTGAAAATGTATAGCTATACTCAAGAAGTGCTTACCAGACCAAAAGAACTTACTAGAAATCTGAAGATCTACTGAACCTTGTTACAACAAAATCCAGTTGGATTTTGTTGGATACTAACCAACTAATTCTGAATAGATGGGGCTCTGTTAGCGTTCTAAATATAAGTTTTACTTTGACACTTAGAGACCCGCAGTAAGTTTCTTAAGAGTGAGGGTGACAACAGTATCAGTGATTTACTTACCTTGCAGAGACAACACCAGTTACATCTTCATCTCTCAAAGAGTAGTATAAGGGTGTTGTTATCATGACATCAAATTTTGGCAAAACTAAAAAAAAAATTACAGAAAGGATTAAATTCACAGAAGGATTTTTTTTTTAAGTAATAAGGGTAGAACATGTAATTTGATAAAGACTTCTAGTTTCCTAAGTTTCCTAATATAAGGTAAGATGCATTTTTAACCCAATTCCCAGACTACGACTTTTTGTTGAAAGGAGAACAAAGCATCATAAAAGCAGCCTGCACATAAGCTTGTAAGTCTGAAATATAAAACATTTAGCTTATTCAGCTTTGACAGAATCATCAGCAAGCTTCACAACCACATACTATACAGATATTCTGGGATCATTAAAACCACCAGAGATAAACAGGGCAGCTGATAAGAAGGTATTTTTTGTCAGTCTCAGAGAAGCCAAAGATTTGGAAATTAAAAGTTTTTGTGAGTATTTAAAATGTTCATGCCAGCCAAGGGAAGCTAGTATAAATTAATAGAGGATCACTACTGATTCTGATCACTACTAAATGCCCTTAAATAACACTTACCATATTCCATCACTTTAAATCTTTGATAATGAACTTGACCCTATTGAAAAAAATTCATATGAGAAAATACATACAATTGTGGTTAAATTAGTAAATTTAACATACCTTCTTGGCCAAATCCCACCCATATTCAAGTTAAACTACAATTTCTCACATGGTGTGATTTTAAATCATGTCTCAATCACTATCAGCTCCTGTAGAGACCAGTAGTATACATTTGCAAAACAGAAGGACGCAGAAGCTCATGTGAAGCAGACCGTAAGTGTATCTAATGAACAGCTTGCGCAGCTTCCAGTCTGCAGACATCTACATATGCCTGGTTTCTGTATTTAAAAAAACTGAATACCTGAGCTAGCTAGCATAAAACCACCTAGCATAAGTAGTCACAGTCATCATGATAAACCGACTGACATACCAGCAGTACCTTTGTTAGCGTATCTTAACTTCTACAAACAAGAGGCTACTACAGTGTCTATCTAGTGGACTAGACTACTTCAAAAGCACATATAATCTTATGATTCTACATTTACTCAAAAGGGGGCTGCAAACAGTCATACTTACTTCAGCAGATACTCCTGTGTTATATCTTCTTGTCTCAGCTATTTATTACTTAAAATCAAGGAAAGAAATAAAAAACCCTATAGAATGTGCTGTTACTTGTGTTCTATTTTCCTATTTTTCTAATTTTTTCACTTATTTCCTGATTTTCTTGAAGAGGGAAAAGAAGAATGAATATGGATAACCAATTGTCAGGGTACATCAAGATGCATCAGATAGGAATGACTGTTTTTGGCAAGAGAAGATAAACTGAGAACTCCTGTGGTAAAAAACCCTAGGATCAGGACCTAAGCTAGAAACAACTATAAACTTTGGTTACCTGATCAACAACTTTGCAAGTTAAGCATCACAGACCAAGCCCTTTATACATCTATATTTACACATTTCCTAGCAAAATACTCCTGTCAAAGTAAAAATCAGACTGCTGCCAATTTCATTATTAAGTCACTGATCACCAAAATGACTGCCATATTTACATTCCTAGGTTTGAAAATATACATGCAGAACCAGCTATTTTCACAACATTTGTGCAAATCATAATACGTGCAACACAAAATGCTACAGCGTTGACATGCATGTATCAGCCTACAGTCAGATTACTATCAGGTAACCTCAGGAACATGTATCTTAGGAAAATGACCTGTAGTGAATTCATCTCACATCTTGCTCTCTGTACAGCTTTTATTTCCAGTATTAAGTATATATGTGACCCTTGCCATAAAGCAAACCCTGAACAAAATGTTACCCCAGATAGCATGGTAGAAAAGCATCTCCCTTGAAAATAAAATTTTGTTTCACATTATCTTAGAAGTAAAAAAAAAACCCAACAAAACCTACAATTAAAAACTAAGAACTGTTAAGTAGTAGAAAACAAGAGATTACAGTGAGACTAGCACTCCTGGCTGCATCTTCTCTAAAATGACAAGCTTTGTGACAGAAATGAAGCCATGCTTCATGGTTCAGGGAAAGGCAAAGACCCTACTTGGTCATCTTGATGATTTGAATACCAAGCCACATCTCCCACTAACACACTTTTCAGCCAAGCTGGTCTGAAGTAGGACAAGTAACAGCACTTCAACCACTCTATCATTTTAATTCATTGGGGCAAGGCTGTCTCTCTGGCAAACATTGTTCAAATATACTGAAATGGAAGTTGTTAAACCAGTTTCCAGGAACAGTGGCTTTTCAGACAAGCAGTCAGTTAGTTATATATGCACAACCCCAGAGAGATTTTTAGGAGTTTTCTTTAAGATAGGAAAACAACACCATGCCTATTCCATTTTTTTTGCAGAGCTGCTTTATTCTAGTACAGGTTTTGTCTTCCATGCCTTCTCCTGCTTCTTAAGTACACTCGCCCTTCTAGACTAACATTTTGCCCTAAATCATCATTTCTTAAACTGCAGAACACCTATTGCATTCTGTGTCCATCGCCCAGAGTAAGAAAAAAGTGCCAAAAAAGAGATCCACAGAAGCGTTCTGGGATGATAAGGATGAGCTTTTCTGCAGGAGAGCCTTAGACGCTGTGGATCCTGACATCCAAGAATCCCTAACAACTACAGTCTAGATTCTGCTCTGCTGTGATGAACCGCCCTGCTTTAATTCATTAAGTCTGATCCAACAAAAGTGAGGTCACAGGAACTGTTCTGCACAGATTTCTCTTCTTTGGCAATTGAAAGTCCCTGGAATGAATCGGATCTGGGTCCACTTTCTTATTTCTTTCTGACATTGACACGCATCGCTGTTAGAGCATGGGTAAAGACTCTGGGTGTGGTCCAGGGTTTTGCCCTGGAAAAGCGCAGTGCTGGCACCAGCTGCATTCCTGGGGCTACCTCATTGTCTCACAGGCCCTGTCAGGAGCACTCTTCCGCCTTAGCTTTGCAGCTAAATAAAACAGATTTTTGTCTACACAGGACTAACAGAAGCACTTCATGATCACTTCCATGCTTTGTTTTTGCATGCAGGAAACAAACTCCAAAATGAAATTCTGTTCAAACTCAATAGCACAGTCTCCAGAAACTAAACAGAGTCCCACCAGTGTCACCACTATTTACACTAGCAGATCCTGACTGAATATCTGTGCACATTTGCAAACTACTGAATAGTCAGCCAATGCCAAAAGTTTTATGTACAGTCTGATTTTGAAGAAGTGTGACACATTTTTAAGCAATTATATATACAACATTAAACTTAATGCATCAGATGTGAAATCCATAACTGACCTAGCAGTAAAACATGACAGAATTCACTGTAGATACACTGCAATATATATTAAACCTCAAAAGCTAAAAACTTCAATATGTAAAGTATATAAACATTCCCGGTTGATTCTGAAAGTTGCTTTATAGCTGAAGCTTTAAAAAAAAAAAAAGTAATACTCTTAAAAATATTTTGGAAAGCCCTTGTTGCACCTGAACCATTACTACTCTTCAATATTTGATAATAAATTTATACATAACAACTTCCATAAATTAGATTACAAAATGCTGTTTAACTAGAAACAACTTCTGGTTGGAGGTGTATGCTACTAAAACTCAGCAACTAGAAGTCTTTCGGCAACAGGAAATATAAGATATCCAACTAAAATACAAGGTAGAGACTTGGAAACCAGACTTTAATTACTCTGTCTTGAGTTTTCCTGGAACAGCTGTACTTACACCTGAACTTTTATTAAAAAATACTACAGGATGTTTAACAGCAGCAAGCAGCCAAAACCTGATTTAAAACAGGATTCAGAGGCAGCACTTCCAAAAATCAAAACTCAGTACACTTGAAAACTGATCTGTAATCACAAGAAGGGAAATTTTATTTCATCATTTAACAACTCTTTAAAGACAAGAGGGAAATCTGAGAAAGAAAGCCTGGCTATTTAAGTAGAAAGTTCAGGTCATGGCATCAGGATAGCTAAGTCATGCAGAGATCAGTCTGGGTTTGCCATATGAAGATGTTCCTAAAGCCTGAACAGATCCATAAGCTGTGCTGAATATCAAGCAGAGCCAGAGCTGGCAGTACTAGTTAAGGATAGGTAGACATACCTATTAAAAATCCCAGTCATACACTAAGTCTTCCTTAGCAGTAAATCTAAGTTATCAGTGACCTCTGTTATCACGAAGAGATTGGTGAATCTATGCAATTTTATATGTGACACAATAAAACCTGGATGTCCCCTTGAAAAACAGAACTGCTGCAGAAGAGAAAGGAATAACCAGGTAACAGCTAGGAATATCCACCAGGAGTCATCTACTCACTCACTAGCTTTCACTGAACACCAACTAAATCTCCACTATATCACCAACATAGAGACACCTACACAGCTTAATGTTCAAACTGAATCCCATCCCGTATGATCTTGTATTTCACTGCATAAACTCCCTTGCAATCAAGAGAATAAAGTAGAGTTTCCCATTAGAAAAGTTATTTTCTTTTATTCTGAAAAGTGTCTTGCAGGTCTCATTAATCCAATAGCTGACACAGTATCAGAAAAATAGGTCTGTGAGACAATACACTAGGCAGCCTTAATGTAATAGTGTGAATATTGCAATAGTCATTTAATGTATCTTGCATATGATATCCTTATCCAATGAAGATGCTGTGTAGGCACATGCTATAGAAATAATGCATAATGCTTTGTCATTATATTCAACATGGAATTTGACAATTAAAGCGGAGCAGGTGTAAACAAAAAAGGGCCTGAAAGTAAACATAAGTATTTCTGTGCGGGACTTGGGGTTGCTGTTCTATTCCCAGAGGATAAGCACTGTAAAATAGCCAGGTTTGTCTGGACACCAATGTCTAAAACTTTTTTAGAATAAAATATACTCTTCTTTTTGTCCTCTATTTTGATTTTAATTTTAAAGAGTTTAAATGTCAAAAGGAACCATTTAGCCTGATCTCCTTTTATCCCAGGTTTGGTTCCTTTGTATTCAGCTACTCCAGAAATCTGCACTGTTAGAATGCATCTCCCAAAAAGGCAATCATGAACTGTTAGAGAACACCTAGAGAACTGCATCAACCACAGTAGCCAGGAGTGACCCTGTGTCTTGAGCTGACACCTAAGGCCTTTTTAGTTATCAGTTCTCGATGGAGAGTACTGTGAATTTGTCCAGGCACTTTTTGATCCCACCTGAATTTTCAGTATTCACAGTAACTGCTAGTGCTGTGTTCTGCAGTTCAGTTATGATGTTTTAGTCATTTTGAAATCACTCTTTACCTCCTTTACCTGATGCCCTTTAGCTCTGTGTTGAAATAGACAGGAACAAAACGTTCCCTATTTACTTTCTCCTTGTTACTCGTGACTGGAGAAACATTCCCACTCTGACATATATTTTCCAGGATCATTAACCTTCTGTAGCATAGCTAAAATTTAGAATACCATCAACTACAGTCTATTAAGGTTCCCTTCACTTGTCTCACAGCTGTTTCATTAGCACAGATGAATTTACAAGGCATTTTTCTTTCAACTCTCCAATTTGTTTTTCTTTTTGGTTTTGTTTCAGGAGGGAGTGGCACTCATTCAGATACTGAAAACAGCTGCCACTGTTCCTTCATCAATTATCTCCTAATTTCACCATTACTCAAGCCTTTGCAGAAAGCCCAAGCAGCACATCCCACTTTTTTGCTTGGCAAGTGAGCTGTTGAAGGAGCCCACCACTGTCACCAACCTTCGTTTCCCTGTCTGAGCCACACTTCCCCAACTTCTGAAAAGCACCTACAATAGCTGTGAGTGGGGATGGCTTGACAGCTGGATCAGTGAACTGGTCTGGTCTAGGCAAAGAAAAACACAGATGCTTTTCAATTTGGGTCACTTCCCCACTGCACTTTAGATCTCAGCCTGATGGCAGCTGCTTCAGCGTGACTGAGAGGCTGCTGAACAGCAGTCAGGGGATGGGAAGGAGTGGCAGAGCACAGGGAGGAGCGCAGGAACAACTTAATACATTTTTCCCATCACAGACAACAGCAACAACTCCACACCCACATGACAACGTATTTGAAAAATCCAGTTCTGACACTCACTTGAGCACCACCCTCACAAACCTAAGCCTACAGAAATCTATCAAACACATAACCAGTACTGTTAAATATTACTCCCAAGTAATACATGATCACGTGAGTTTTTCTCCTTTCTACCCATCATCTCCCTCATTATGTAACATTAAGCAGTCCTGTTTATACTTGCTAAATGTCTCTGAACAGCCACTGCAAGCCAAATAGGAAATGCAGTTCCCAAATTATAGGTATTTAAAAGCAGGCTGAATAAACCTGACACACAAGAGTTTTGAGCAGCTAAACCTCCAGCTATTTTTGAAACATGTTCCATGGTGTATCCTTCCACAGCTTGAAGGATTGGCCTGAGAGAACTACTGCCAATAGCAACGTCCAACACAGACTCTTCCAGTTTTGTTACGCAACAGTTCTGTATTACTAGTCACCCCTTCTGTTTTACAAAGTTATTTTTTCCTCAGTAACTCATCAGTCATTGTGAATCACTGAAACACCCCTAAAGATCAGTAAATAGTCTTGTTCTTCAACCCTTGAGACACTTGACTGGCTGCACAGCTGGCACAGCAAATTTCTGTTTATTTGCTTTCAAAATAAACGTAAGAGCATTTCACTTAAAAAGAAAAAAAATTATACTCCATGAGATCTTTCTTTTATATTAGTATTACAACACCTCACTATTTTAATAACATTTTTACTCTGGAATCAAAACACAGACCTTAGGATAAAGTATGTATGTGGGTTTTTGTATCCTTCTCTACAAAACCATATACTACTGACAATCTTGTGAGGTTTGCATATTATCTTTGCATAGTATATTGCACAATATTTGACATGAGGGAAGGATTTGGTCATCTCATGAGCCATGTTTACAACTGTCTTCAGCAACGTAAGCACAATTTTATACACATCTAGCAGAAGAAATAAATCTCTCTGTGATTTGGCAATGTTAATACTCACGTTCACTTCAACCTCTATGGACCAGTCTCCTAGTGGAGGGTTCATTGATAACTGAAATTTTTTGGAAACTACACCCAAATCACCCTCCTCCATCAACCACTGCTGAATCAATTTCCTCCGAGGATCCTAGGAGAAAAGTCAAGCTGCATGTTAAATATGAGTTGCCTTGCTAGCAAGATTTAGGTAGCAATACATATGGTCTGTGTTTTTCACAAATTTGGAACATATGACACATTCCAACATGTCACTATGTTCCTGTGGACACTTACTCGGATATATATATTCAGAGACACCTTGTAAGGTTTAAGATCAGGGTAGACAGTGACAATCCGGAAGAGCACATCTTGTCCTGGTTTATACATAGATTTATCAGTCTGGATGAATACAGAGCTGCTCTTTGACATGTACATCAAGCTGGTCCGGTTAGAGAAGATGCGCCGGCCATCAGCATGGCCTTCCACCAGTAATTCGTAATTCCCAGAAGCAATGTTCAGAGGCAGCTTAAAAAGAAATAGTGACTCTCTGTTAGGTATCAAAAATATTCTTGAAGATACTGTTATTTAAAAAACATTTGACAAAAAGAACTAATATATACCTAAACTTGTCAATTTATGTATATTCTCAAAAAGAGAAAGGATTTTTTTCCATGGCTTTAATGCGTTATTTCAACAATTACCTGAAAATATGTTATCAGAAGCATGTTTTCAACAGACTTCCATCTAATTCAACAGATTTCCAGGTTTTCAACAAGTATCTATGCATTCATATGCCATTCACAGTCTCACACATACATACATTGTGGTCTCTCTTTTCAGTTGTTTAGAAATTTCCTGGGTTTGATATAACGGGCTAATACTCTTCTTCATCACTTTTTTGCCAATAAATTTTCCAAAAATAAAAGATCTGAAGAAGGTATGTGTAAGCAAGATGAGCAGGACTGTAAGAGAACTTTGCACTTGTTTTTTTTACAGTCTTTAGCTTTATATCCTTTGGGGTAGAAAAATCAAACACAGAATTAATATCTCATGAGGTGAGGTACTGTTTTTCAAGAGCAACTTCACAGATTCTGTCCCATTTCAGTTTAATGATTCATAATTACAGCACATACTGTGACTCATTTAGAAAGTAAAATAATTATTCTTCCCAAAATCTTAAGAAATGAAGGAACAGAAATTATATATGGTTAACTTATTTTGGACAGACATTGAAGGATTCTACAGTACAGGCAGAAAAGACAGATATCACTGGCAAGGAAATTTAGACCACATTAAGATCAGAGTAATCATGCACAGGTTTCTTTTCTCTCTCTCTCTCCGTGTCTTTCCAGTGCACAGCAGAAATCCAGAGCTTATCATTCAAATGCATCGCTTCATTTCCTAAAGTTAGCTGGGAGGAATCTCAGTCACAGGGGTTGAAAGGCTTAAAGCAGAGATGCTGCAGCGCATTGGAATTTTAGTTGAGCAGAGCCTTCACAGACAACCACTGACCCCAGGGACATCCCAGCCCAGATGCTGGCTTCTGTACTGCCAGAACGTCTCTTTGAAGAAAGGAAAGGGTTTTAACACAGCTAATTCCAACAAGCAGCCCTGCTGAAAAGCTTAAGAGTCACATGCTTCTGTTTGGAGTTAAAACTGTAAATCTGGAGTAAAACCTCTGAAGTTAAGACAACTAAAGCAGACAGGCTAGCATTTTTCAGCATAACATATGGAACTGAAGCACTCCTCTTGCACTGTAATGAAAATTACAGCTGTTAACTCACCAGGCACAGCACTTCAAAAGTATCCTACCAAGTCCTATAAAGAAAGGCTGAATTGCTGTCAAAGCTCATTTTAACAGCGCACAGTGAGGTAACAGGCATTCACAAACATGGGAAAATGTCACTGGGTGACAAATGAAGTAGATGCAAATGTCTGTAGAGAACACATTTCCTTCTCTGTGTGTTTACCTCTACAGAGGAATCAACTACAATTCTATTCCTCTCTGCTGACTTTCTGTTTTTAAAAACAAGCCAGGAAAAAAAAAATCAAGAAGGGGGAAAAATAAAAAGGCTCTTTTTCACCCATGAGCAGGCCTATGATGACATGGGAAGAAGACACTGCCCCTTTAAAATCTGCATCTAAAATTTAATTTTATAAATCCAAAGCTTCACACTGAAATGGATTTTGCATTTTGTTCAGCTGCAGGTTTTTGTACACACATTGCCAAGAACATATGATTCACATATTTCAACACCCTCCAGATTCCACACCAAATATTCTGCAGTATGTTACAGCCTTAGCTACTGCATCTGTCAAATATTAGCTTATTATTACCTCAAATATTCATTTATGAATGTTAGTATTTCTTAAAGAAGCTGTAATCCCTAAAAAGCATGTAGGATTCACTACAAGAATTCCAGGACACATTATAATCACTCAAAATCAAAATGGTGAAAAATAACCTTGTTTTGTTTCATCATTGCAGTGAACTGAACTTATGGCATTATTTTAACATGCTTGCAATTATTGTCTTTGATTTCTTCTTTAAAAATCTGTAAATGCAATTTAGAGACCTCATCTATTTTCCTGTATCTCTTTCCTATCACAAATATTGATAGATTGCGTGGGTTCCTCCCTAGATTTTTACACTTTTTGTATCTCAAAAGATCTTTCCTTCCCAAAACACCATAACAAAACTGCCTATTGTACCTTTCTTGATGCAAAGGTCAGACACAATGACGTTTGCATGGCCATGGCAGTGGATTAGGACAGCTGAGGTGCAATGTAACCCACCTTCTGTTTCGCACATCTATGCTACCAGAAACTGCACTAATATAACACTTCCACAAGGTCATTGCTACAATAATAGTAACTACTTCAGCCCCACCAACTCCTTTTCTAATATTTCTCAACCCAAATATGAGCAAGGCAGCTTTTAACACTAAGTAGTAGGAACTTGCTGCGAAAATAGTTTATCTTAGTCAAAACATCCCAAATGAATGGTATTACTATCCCCATTTTGGCACTCCTAAAACAAGAGAGAAAAACGCCATCTCACATACTTCCGACTACACCAACCACCATCACAAGTACGTCAGACAAAGCAGCTACTGTTTCCTCTGGAAAAGATGAGGCTGAATCCAGAAACGCATCACGCACCTTCTGCTACCAGCAAATTACACTTTGGACAAAACCTAAGTCTACTGTGGCTACACAAATGAGTAAAAAATCTTACTGTTAAAAAATGAGTCAGTTCATCCTTCAGATAGCAGCAAGAGAGGGAGGAAAGTACCCTGCCTAGTTTTAGGTGCTTGAACATTTTAAGACCTGCCCAGATTATATTAAGGCACTTGTTTAGGTTTTTTTTTAATGAATGGAATTTTCTACATTTGCTGTAGTTCATAGAGATGTATTTCAACCTAGTAATTTTCATAATGTTGAGCTGCTCATTGTCATTGATTATCTATCTATCAAATAGTTCCAGATTATTTAATCAGAGACAGTTTATTTGAGATCAGAACTTAATCCCAGGATTAAAGGATACCCAGACTTAAGGATGACTTTGGTAAAACTTTTTTCCTGATATAAGTACATAACTCTTTAGATTGGGTTTTCAAGATGAACGTCCAGGATCACAAATTCAGGATTCATACACAACACACAATTCAAGACACACTTTTGGGGTTTTTTTATGTACTTTTACTGAATTTGCATTTCCAAACCTTTACAAAGACTGTACATAAATGTATTTTTATTTTAGTATTTCTCAACTGTTGCTCTGTACAATTTTTTCAGCTGTAATTAGCCTTCATGGTGTGTCTAAAATACAGATGTAGCTTATCAGCCAGTAAAAAAAGCCACAAATCAAATTTCTGTGTTCAAGTTTTATGATAGTTTGTGTTGATGCTGGAAATCAGCTCCCAAATTCTGTAATTACTTCAAACAAGATGCACAGCATTTGATCTGAAAAATCCTTGATTTGGTCAGTAAATACATTCATCTGAGACTGTGAAAATAACTGGGATCACATGCAAAATATATCATCGGCACCAACGGATGGCAAGTTACAGGGAGTCAACATTTTCTAAGGAAGGAGGAAATGAAAAAAATACTCACTACTGGAAGAACAAGAGTCCCAAAGGTATCTGAACAAAAAAGAAGAAATACCACACTGTCAGAAATCTGTGAGATTAATTACCATAAACTTACCAAAACATCAACATTATCTTAGAAGAGCAGTGCTCCTCCCCCTACACAGCTGATGGAAGATGTGAGATACCTTTTGCACTGTGCAAACGTATAAACACCAGCATACAGCAACATTACTTCTCTGTTTGGTGGGGGCTGTTGTCCATGTTCACTGCTTGAACATTTTTCTTTACATTCACAGAGACTGAAACACTTTTACGATCCATTCAACCCTCTATGCCACCCAAGTTATTTTCCATTGATTCTGCAGCCCAGGTAAAGGCTAACATTTTTAAAACAATGCACAGGATTTATCACCCTTAAGCAAAGGAGCACCCAGAATTAACCTCACTGCATTACGTCACCATGGGAAAAAGTAACTAACATATCAATATATTTGGGTTAATATAACACTGCTTTAACTGTGTTTTTAGGTAATGTGGCCTCAAATATTTTTAGAATCCAAGTAAATGTCCTGTTAAACTCATTACATCATGAAGCCATTAGTGCCACAGCTCTTATCTTAATTACATAATGTATTATAGAATAGAACAGAACAGAATAAAACAGAACATGCCAGCTGGAAGGGACCTACAATGATCTTATGGTCCGACTGCCTGATCACTTCAGGGCTCACAAAAAGTTAAAGCATGCTATTAAGGGCATTGTCCAAAATCCTCTTAAACACTGACAGGTTCCAGACATCAACCTCATGTCTAGGAAACCTGTTCCAGTGGTGGACCACGCTCTCAGTAAAGAAATGCTTCCTAATGTCCAGTCTGAACCTCCCCTGGTGCAGCTCTCAAGCATTCCCACACCTCCTACCACTGGATACCACGGAGAAGAGATCACACCTCTCTCTCCACTTCCCCTCCTCCGAAAGCTGTAGATAACAATGAGAGTGCCCCTCAGCCAGATTAGAGAAACCCAAAGTCTTTAGCTGCTCCTCACAGGATGTGCCTTTGAGCCCTGTCACCAGTTTTGTCGCTGCCCTCTAGATGCACTGAAGGACTTTCTAGAACTGTGGGGCCCAGAACTGCAGAGAGTACTAAAGGTGAGGCAGTACCAAAACTGAACGCGGTGGGATAATCACCTCTCTCGATCAGCTAGGGATGCTGTGCTTGATGCACCCCTCAAGTATGTGGTTCCCCCTTTTGACTGCCAAGGCACACTGGTGACTTGTACATGTTTCTGCTGATTCCATTCAGTTAGACCTTCTTATATCTCCTAAAAAGCAATGGGTTTATACCTATCTTTCACTCAACTGTTTCACAGAGTAAGCAAAAAAAATTATTTATTTATTAATGTCCTTCTTGATCCTGGACCTAAAGGCATTCCAAGATGAAGTAATCACTTGACCTCTGAACTTCAATAAATGTTAGTTTTAGAAGTCAATGTATTCTTTCCTTTGACAGTGGCAAACAGAAGAATCTCAATGAACTGAATACAGGTTGTTCTGACTGTTGCCACACCACTAAATGAAAAATGCTATCCAGCATGTACCATCTATTCAAATTATAAACTGGGTTAAACCAAATGACTCACATCCCACAAATTATGTTCGTGGGTAGCACACTGCAATACTTCATTCTGGTATTCAAAAGCTTCAAAGGCATGGGCAGTACTGTGCCTAAGGAACACAGTTCTTTCCACAACGTGTTTAGGTTGCTGCTAAACCTGTATTTTTTTTTTTTTTTGTATCATCATTCTCTCCATTTGAGAAGCAACCATGCAGTCATTAACTCTTGAGGAACCCCACTGGCCTTTGACGTTTTCCAGACAGAAGTGTCCAGCAAAACACTTTTCTAAGTAGCCAGTGGAGACTGCCCCAATTCACAGTGGCAGGGAGCCCCCACACTTGGCCAAGGTTGCTTGGCACACAGGGCTACAGGACAACTATCAGCTACAGGAGAGGAAATACAAACTCCTGCAGAGTACGTGATCCATAGGCAATGTAAACACCTCTAGGTGCACTGATATATTTATTCCCAACATCTACCCAAACAACCCCATGCCCAAACAACTGCACTAAGATATATGACTTTAGTTAAAGGAAACTTACGGCTTCCTAACTCAGGAGAGGGTAAGTTATTGTTAAGTAGGAAGAATTTTTCTTAGGGAATTATATTTCACTGTAAAAAGAGCAAGATGCACAGTAACTAGCAACAGAAATGGTACCAAGTTACCTCCTGAAATTTCTCTCAGTTATACACTAAAACTCCAACCCTTCTCTTGTTTCTTTCCATGTGTGAAGTAAGGCTGTGCTAAAGCCGGGGTCTATACAACTACAACCCATAACACTGTGTCACCAGAAAAAAAAAACCAAAAAGACAAACCTTTGTCACTGCTGATAACTGGTTATTAACAAGGAATAGAAACCATTTATCACATGTGTCTGAGTTCTGTATGTATGTATCACATGGTTAAGTTCTGCTACGCTAGCTTTAATGTAACCCACACAGCTAATTACAGCAATGGCTACAGGAGTGACTTCAGTACACTGGGAGACACCAACCACAAATCTGGTATTTGTACCATAGCCCACCCCACGGGGTTTCTATTTCCATCTTTTCCCCACCAGTGCAAACACACTCATACCCACACACTGCAAGGGCAGAGTGACAAGGGGAACAGCTGCACAGTGTCCTGTACAGCATCTTCCAGCTTGCAAAGCAACCTTAACAGGGCAGGCACTTCAAAACTTTTTCATCAGGGTAGTGCCTGCTTGCCTCCACCTGTTTTGAGCACAAGTGGCATGCAAAAACCCAGAAATCTTATGGCAGGTTTCTTTCCTGTTCCCAAGGCTGGGAGATCTAACATCAGGTCTGAGCTGGGTACAGCTGTGATGCAGATGGGGAAGGAGCTGGGGGGGAGGGAGATTTATATCACAGTTGCATTTGTGCAACTCAGAAAGGATTTACCTTCTGAGGCAGTGCTAGGGAGCCACAGCCTCCTTGGCTGCTGTGATAAAGCCCAGAGCGCTAATTCCCAGCCAGTGAAAATCATAAAAGAGGCTCCAGGGCATGAGGTAATCTTCCAATTTATGTCACTACGTAATTATTTTGCTAGGAATTGAGCAGCCTGGGCAGATCTGAAATTCTTTAGCATTGCAGTGGATCCCCCTGTCATGCAAGATTTTCCCATGTTCTCAGAGACTATCAAGCTGCAGTCAATTCCCTGGAGCTCTGCTCAACTACACCTAGGGATGACTTTGGACATGCTCAAGCAAGAGCTATAGGCAAAACGTTTCCTTTATGCCAATGCTGAATAGCGGAAATTCACCAATTTTTCTCATCACTTGATGAGATGATTAAAGTTGTATTTAATCATACAGCAATTTCAGGTTTATAAGGAATTAACCATGGTCCAGCAGCTAGCATGCAGCACTGCCCTGCTGCAAGCCCTGCTATCATGCAGCTGACTTTTACCCACACGCAGTGTGTAACACTTCCACATGAGATCAGTCAAGTCTGGTGTCTACTGTCCCCAGAAATGGCAACAGTCTTCTGTCTTCTTCAACATCCCTGCAAAGAATCCCTTCAGTTATGAAATACAGGTAACTAACTCCAGGCAGAAGAAGTAGGTTTAGAAGGGAGCCCAGAACAGCTAAGCCACCTACATCAAGCACTGCAAACCACAAAACACTTCCTCCTGATTCATTCCATCTGCTCTCTGCAGCAGCAGAATCACCAGCACAAATGCAATGGGACATAGCAAATGGGAACGACCAGGCAAGCGCACAGGTCCCTGTTACAAGAGATTAGTTACTGAAAACTTCCAGCTGGAAACCACAACTTGGTTTTAGGGAGAGACAGGAAAAATTCAGTGGACTGTTCTGGACTAATCTTGAAGACGGTTAAAAAACAAACTACCAAAAATCCCAACAGAAGCCACATGAGCCTTCAAGAAAAAAATCTCTTTCCTCATCATTTGCAAAACCATTTCTTTCACAGAATTCCTAAGGCTTGTACTGTATTTCTTCAATAAATACTGCATTGGAAAAATACATGGAAATACAGTGGAAACAAATGCCACTCTCTCTTGCCTCCTTTTCCTCAGAATCCTTGGCATTTAGGATTTTTCAGTAGAAGAGGAATCAAAGACAGTATGGGAGTGACATGTCACCAGTATAGATGGCAGGAGGAAATCGTCGTCTTTTTTAAGTATTTTTCTACCCTGCCATTTTTTGTCAGTCTAACAGTATTATTATCGATAAAGCAAATAGAAAAAATTCTATGTAAACACATGCATGTTTTTTTTAGACTTATGGAGAGCTGCACAAACAATGGTATCTTAAATTCTTCCCACTTCATGGGCCTGACCCAAACACAGAAACTTATGCTACCTCTTCTTGAGATGACACCACTAGGAATACTCATAAATGTTCTAGCTTCCACCCCTAAAAAAGGACAGAGGTTTGAGAAAAATGACTGTATGGCTTGGCACAGTGAACTAGAGCTTGTGCCAATATACATCAGTAAAGTAGCACTTCAGTCTCTCATTTACATAAAGTCAGCACTGACTGTATATTCTAGCTCATGTGGCAGTTATTGCTACAAACAAATTTTCTCACTTAAACTTTTCTACCTATGTCTTCAATCCTTCTTAGTAATGTGTGAGAACAGAAAAATTATAACTGGAATCACTTCAGATTGATTTACTGAAACGATGCCACATCTTTGCTCCAGCAGCTGTGTTCATATATCTATCCATGCTTAGGAAATGTTTACAGAAAAACATTTTCTTTGCAGTGGCAAATGGAGTTATTTTCTACTGCTGAATCTATTTCAAAAACTCACATCATATAAATAAAAATTAGTGTTCTTCAATGTCCTTCCAGATTTTTTTTCCTATCCAAAATATATACTCTTTTTGTGGTTAAAAAAAAAAAAAAAAAAAGGAAGCAGTAATGCCAAGGCCTAAGCTGTCCAGGAAGTAAAAAACACTTATTCTTCAAAGAAGAATCAACCTGCAAATCTATTGAGTTCGCAGTTTGCTTTAAATACATTATATTCCTCATCTATCATGCTAAATCTATCACCCAAATTAGCACTGATTAGCTATGCAAATAGCCCAAATACAGAGCTTGAGCCACTGCTGTTAAGTTATGGCTCAGTTTGGCCCAGATGACAGACGGAGGGGCAATACAGCACTCAAACACGGAATAGGGATTGCCAGGGGACGTCAGCATTCAGGCTGACATCCAAAGCCAAATGAGGCCAACAGGCCTGTAGCAAAGAGGTATAACTTGCTCCAAAAAGCCTCCTAAGGCCTGTCTGCCAGCACTACAGACATTTCCCTCCACAGCCGCTTCCCACCCTCCTATTTCCTCCACCCCCTATCCTTTTCAAACGTTTTTGCAAACCTGGAGGCTAAAAGCACTCCGAAATTGTAAAGGGGGAGAGAGAGGGGCAAGGTAGCCGTGCTGCCTATGGAGAAAGATGTAAAGGGACAGGAGGAATAATCTAAACTGGACCAAAGTTTATCACCTGAGGGCCTGGTCAAGCGACTGGGCATCACAGCCCTAGAGGACAGAAGAAAAGCAGAAGAGGCGCTGTCCTTCCTCTTCTCTGCCCCCTGACCACAGCATTCTCTGTGTCTTTCCACCTTACATGGCAAAGGAGTCATGGTACCCCCCTGCTTGTCCCTTCTACTGATTCAGCCATTTTTCTCTTGTCAGCACTGTCAGATCTACCCTTGAGGAAAACCACCATCTCCCACCCTCTCAGACCAACAGATACTGCCTATGGCTGGGCACCTCTTCCCTTGCCCTGCCACATCCATGATCCCTTCCCCAAGCAAGTAGCATGTTTCCTGATAACTGGCCCTTTTTAAACCTAAAGCACAATTCAGACATGTGATTCTTCAGTCAATCTTCTAAAGTCAACCAACCAACTCCATGGGTTATACTATTATTACCACTTTCAGCTGAGTAGACAAAGACCAGCCAGTTGCAAGAACACGGTATTTAGAAAACATTCTCTGGTTTATCCAAGACACTGCACACTGGGTAGGAAAACAGAACAGCTTCATATTTGCAAAACTAAATAATCTTTGTAATCAGAGACCTTCTGAGAGCTATCCAGGCACTACCATTGCTTAAACTCAAGTACAGCCTCTTTTCAACTTTTTCCCAAGACAAACCTAAGAGCCGTCCATGGACTTCTAGTCATGCATATGACGTTACCACTGCCTACCATACCGTAACAACTATACTGCCATGAATAAATTCACAGCTGTTAGGAAGGCAATTCTTGGATACTACACAGGAAACGTTCTTGATATCAGATCCAGTCTATGAAACTACACAGACAATTCAGAATAATCTCAGACTTAAGCCTTTTACACAACTAAATGTGAAATACATTTCATCCCCTTGGTGACTATATACAAACACACAGGCATCTGCACATCCTGCTTTCAAGGCACTACTGGTCACCATTACTATCCACTCTGATGTCCATGAAATAAACACAGACAAAGCCACTATTAAGGCAATTTAAAGCACCTGCAGTTTTTATTCCAACTTAAAACACAGGAAAATCACATTAAGACAAAATATGGCTAAGCCTGTACATGCTACACATTTAGCAGTATTAGTACTACCCTCATCACATCAACTGCTGTAATTGGAGCAAAATTTCAAAGTCAAGTCACTTCTCAAACTCATTCACTGCAAATAATGCATTCAGAATCTATTGAAATTTCTGCTTAGAGGGAGTGAAAGGAAGAGGTTTGTTTTCATATTGGTTTTCTTCCATTTTCTGGAACACATTCAAAGTTAGTGATGACAAAGCCACATAACTTTCTTGAGGCAACAAAATTATTTGAATATATAAAGGTATTACCAGAGACTTCCTTCATCAGTAAATAAAGGCAATATAAATCCCTAACCATACAAAATAAGCACCTGGACCTCACAGCTATACCTCCAGGAAGCTGAAAAAGCGGTCTGTCACTATAACCATGTTTTCTACGCACATACTTACTTAGACTGCAGTGAATGTAGGTGAACCAGCACCACCTCTTGACACTTGCTATTCAGTCTCTGCTGACAGGATCTCAACTCTGCCTTCACAAACAGGCAGTCATGGATAGCACAGCATGGAAACCAGCAACACTGCCAGTGCTGACAGACATGAGGGTCTCATGAAAAGAGAGGTTGCCTCTGTATAACTGGAAACTCCTGAATTTCCCAACTGCTTGCTGCCTCCGCAGGTACTTCTATAACTCAGTACTTCAGCTTGGATCTCCTTCTAACTAGACACCACTAAGGACATCACCTTAGACCCATCTACTGTTAGCTCCCACTCTTTTCTCTTTGAAGCTACTTTTAATGTACCTAATAGTACATAACAGGTGTATAGCACACTTCTCTTGATACTTCACCCCAGTTCCTCCCATCTCTCCTCAGATGCTTTCCAGAATGCATAAGAGACTCCCAGGGTCAAACCAAAGTCTGTCTGGCTTAAGGTCCCATTTCCAGCAATGGTCAAGTGTGGATACAAATATGCAGCTAGCAAGAATCTTTCTTGCTTCTTTCCAGTCCTGTGAGATATTTTTCTCTCTCACAGAAGATATTAGTAGAGTTCTATGAGCTATGAACACCTGCAACCTTGCAAAGCTTTGTTTACGGTACAGTAGGAAAATATTTTGACAATGGATGTTTTAGGATTTTAGCCAATCACCCCAAGGGGTGGCTGATCCTTTGACCAATTAGACTATGAAGAAAAAGGTCCATAAAAGAGTTGTAAAATAATTAAATAAAGGAATCTTCCTGCACATTGCCTGCCTGCTGGATCTCTCTTCTCCTCCCTACCACCGCGGGATACCACGACAGTCAAGGACAGACATCTGAAGAGCGTAAAAACCAAACAAGTACACAGTGACCCTTCCTGGGTACTCTTCCCAGCCTATGCAATGTGTGTGTCTTTATACTGGGCCAACCCTTCATGGACTTTTGTCTTGTAAATTTGTGCAATTGTGTTTTCCATCCACAACAACTGGGACATGGAGTTTCACAATTTATTTTCATCTCACGTGAAAGCCCATCTTCTTCTGTCAGGTTTGAACTTGTCTCCTGAGAGATCTCCGATCCTTCCCTCTGCTTTCCCTGGCATTTCTCCAGTTGGTTCACAGGCTCGATGATGAGTGCCAAAAATCAAGCACAGCATTCCTCACGATGCCTAATTAGGCTGTGAAGATTACTAGAATAATTTCTCATAGCTTACAGAAAATACTTCTGTGTATACCTTTGAGTACAATATTCACCTTCTTTTTTGAGCACCACAGTATTATTTATAAGCCTTCACCTTCTGTTACCTTTAAACCACCACCCCCCCTATACACACATCCCCTTTCCTGCAGGACTGCTCCTGCACCTTGTTCCCCATCCAATAAATGCATGTTCTTTTATTTGTCAACAAAAGCAGAATTATGCACTAGTTCTAGTGATCACACTCCAGTTTTTCCCCTAATCATTTCTGGTATTGCCAAAATGCATTCAAAATCTAATCCTTTCTCCCAGTGTCCTTACCACCCCTTCACTAACCTAATAAATATTCTCCCTTTTTAATTCATGTCAGTCATACTGAACAATACAGTTTCAGGGCAACTCACTTCCTGTTTGAGAGTGAGCCACTTAGACTTACTTGAAGACTATTTTCCATCCAGCCACAAACATATTAAATAAGAATTTCATGCTGTCCCTGCCTCCCCAGCTGGCTTGTCAGAGTGCCAGGCCAGACTATCAAAAGCCTTAGTAAAATCAAAATCTAACAAAATCCTGCTTCTTCTCCACGTACAACCTTTGCCAACCCATGGTGCAATACATTTTATTTGCAGGTTTTCAATCTTCCAGAACCTCTCTGTTCACTCACGCTCTCAAAACTTCACTAGCAGATTTAAAATTATTTCAGTCAATTCCCCAAATATTCTACAAGTAATTTTATCAGGCCTAAACACCTACTTTACCAAAGTACTCTTAAAACTGTTCCTCCCCTTCTGTTATTTTAATTCTTAAGCCTTTTCCATGACAGTTGATCTTCTTAGTGAAGCCTGAAAACTTACTGCCTCTCAGCATCATTAATCATCAGAGTAGCAAGCCACAGAAGTAGCAACAGTTCTCATAAGAGTAGCAAGCCACACCCTTTGCTAGCTTTGTTGCTACCAGTATGTTATTTAAAAACCCTGCCTTACTATCCTTCACATGATTTCATACTGTAGGTTTGGCCTTACCAGTTTTGTTCTTAATTACCCATGTTACTTCTTTAAGTTCCTTTGTAAACTGATTTCATTTACAGTTTCTACATACGGTTTTCCTTCTTTGTTTTTTTGGCCAGTTTAGATCATGTTTAGTTACTTCATTTCTTTCCTTTCTGCTCTGTTAATGTGTACTTATCCTTTTAGTATGAATCCCTCAGGAATTTTCACCCTTTGCTTCTCTTGTTTCTGACAGCATGTTACCTACCAATTCCTGTTATTAATAGTCATCACTTCTTTTTTCCCTAATTCACAGCCTTTAGTTTGCTCTTCTCTCTCCTCCCTTTACTAAAAGCTGCAAAGCCCCTCCAGTTCACAGTAGCAACAGGGAATCGCACACTAGGACATGTATTCCCTCGTCTGTATGAGTTGCCCCACTGTCTCCATTTCTATTTTATCCTACCCTTCTGAAGGTACTGTGAAACAGCCTGTAGTGCTCAATCTGCCACACCCTCCCTGGCTGGGTCTCGACAAAGAACATGGTGACCAGAAAAGCCTCATGTACCAACATGTAAGCCTTGAGTAACAGAAGGACTCTTTCCCTCAAATCTCAAACAGCATCCAAACAATAAAAAAAGCTCAAGTACTGGGTGGGATCACTACTCCTATATTTCTGCAAACAATTAATGGGCCTGTCAGCAGGATGGATTCAACAACAGGCACAGAAACCTGTTGGGTTTTGTTATGTTCTTGGGTTTGTTTTGTTCTTTTATGTACTCCAGCAATCTGAAAGCCCATAAGAGAGCACCTTGTTCTCTACTACCTGAGTCATCTCTGGGTCCAGCCCCAACACCTCCTTCCCAAAAAGTTTTCCTTCATTCTGATTTTGCATAGGTTACGTGCATGCGCTGACTATTTAACAACTTATTTTTCAGGAGGCACAGCTACACATACTTTTGGATATGGAGGTTATGGATGCAAGATCACTGCTGCAACTCCTACTCTCTCACTGTTTGGCTTTTTAGGCATTGATGAAAAATTAGGCAGAAAGGAAATGTTCCACTAAACTGCGAGCAAAACCCTTCACCCCACAGATTATCAGCACAGACAGCACAGTCCCCAATAACTAAGTTTATCCTGACATAAGGTGCAGAGACAACTCAAGGTTACTAACAGGGATTGGCGGTTTTAGGCCATTCATTCCCATTTAGGTGTTACTTTACAACTTACTATTCCTAGTGTTTCTCACTGTTTCTCACACTGACATGGTCAGAATCATATTATTAAGTGTGTAAAACATGCCTTCTGGTAAAAGGAGATTTTCCATTGTCTATATGGAGGATCCCTACATGTCTGAGCTTGACAGACATTCTCAATATCATGCTTCATAAATCCTAGCTGAGTATTTACCATGCTCTAGCTCAGTAACCTCTGTTAACAAGTAAATGTACTCCTCTCCAGAAATACAGAAAAGCAGCATAAATTAATTAACACGTACAAGTAATTTACAAACTGTGCACGTTGCTGTAAACCAAATTCTTCAGTAAGTTCACATAATTTTCACTCAGCATGCCTTAAATACATTACGTTGTACCTTAAATACCAAAAAGCTCTAACTAATTAATCTTATTCTTTAGGATTAAAAACATTCACACTGTTGGGCAAGTGATGACACCTCACCACACGTGAAAGCTTTTATGAAAACAAGTTTTGTTTTCCAACTTATATGCTACTTATTCTTTCCAAACCATTCTAGCACCAACACCAAAAATACTTTTCAGAACCTCTCGCAATTAAGGTATAAATAAGGTTGCTCATACACTAACACACACGGCAATGTCTGGGTAGCAAACCCTGTAAGAAAACACCTCCTGCCAATTCATACTACATCTTTATTGTTAATGACTGGATAAATATGCATGGCAAGAGTCACCCTTCACTGCAATCACTATAGATCAAGCTATTCATGCAGGGAATTTAACTTATCCATCTGCTATCACCATAATTTCTTTTTTGCTATTGTTGACACAGAAAACCCAAGAGCTCCAATTGCACACCAGCCATCGTTACCCTCCTTTTCAATCAGGGCGAGGATCTTTCTGATACCGCATCTCCACAGAAAGTGTGTCAAGGCTTGGTACAGCGCACACAAACAGCTTCAGTTAGTGCTTTGTGTTCTCCTGGAGTCTGCTCTAGGCAATGGAAACCTGTTATCTCCCGGTGACGCATTCTTTTTTTTGGATTATGCTTGCTCACACAAAGTTTACCTGTAGCAGCAACCTCCCCCTTGCAAACATTTAGTTGGTTTGTTTTCACTATATTAAATGTAATTAACTTAACATCTGTACCAAAATATTGGTCCTAAACAATCTCCTTTTCTATACGGTACATTTGGATTCTGGAATACCGAGCCAAGCTCAAAATATCTTTAAATGTACGTGCATGCACACTTTCTCCTTCACTCCAAATATCCTCTAGCCAGTTATTAATATTTATTTTCCCTTTGTTATATAAAAAGCACAATAGTGATGGGAACCAACCTCCAATGCTGAAGTGTTCCTCTAACAATTTCCCAAGAATCACTCAGATATAAAAATTTCACTTCCAGCAATATTAGAACAGTAAATGTTTTATCAACCATCAGAGGGCAAACACTCTATTTCTTATAAAAAGCAAGAATTATATTATAGAAATTAAAAACATCCATGTCTCTAATACAACAAGGTCTTCTCATGGAGCTAACTCAGAAACTTAGACCAGTATATGCATCATATTGAGCCACTGGCTAGAGAACCGGGCTGAATCATTAATTTAAGGCAACTGCAGAAGCATTTGCCAGACAGGTATGTAATACCTCTTACACTTAGGTACTTGAATGAACTTGGCCTGCCAGATTAAACATCCCTAATAAAAACTGTGTCCTCAGCCTGTCCTATGTCTCCAGCATCCGATTTCCAATTCAGTTCCATCAGCACAAACATTTGCACATCGAACCAGGGAATCTGTCTGCCTAAAAAAACATCCAAACAAAATAAAAACTTTATTTTTCAGTCAGATCAGTTTCTCAGAGCAGTTAATCCCCTGCTTTTGCTGTCACCATGCAAGGAAAACTACAGAGCATAATTGAGCCAGGTTAGGCAACAGTGCCACTGAATGTGCAGCCTAACCTAGGTAGGTATTCAGTGACAGATAAAGCAACATTTTCTGGGCACTAATATATGCAGCAATTATGTAATTTAAAGAAGATTTTGTGTGCCTGGAGATATGTTTGGGTTTTTTCCTTCAACTGCAACAGCTGGCTTGAAAGGCTTTAACAAGCCATAATAGTCACAGCCTAAGCTCAGCTGTAACAATACCACTTCATACTTTATTTTAAGATTGTTGTGTTCTTCAATGAAAAATTTAAAGATTTATGTTCTTATTCTGACAAGCTGCTTTTGCTTCTCTCTGACAATTTGCTTTCGCTCTGAGTCAGAACTGATCCACACCTGTAGCACCTTTGGATACACGTCTTCAAGCCCACATCCTCTTTTACAGGGCAGTTCCCTTGCTCCTAGCCCTTAACAGTTTTGCTTACATATTAGTTCACAGAAAACAACTGACTAACAGATTATATAACCTGACTAGAAAAGAATTGATGGCCACATACTAAATGTTAAGAATTTTGCAAGAGGAAATACACGGTATGCTCAGCATTCTCTTCTGTTTCACTTACCAAGTAAAAAAGAATTGAAAAATTAAAGATATATTTAAAAGACAGGAAAGTATTAGAAGTTAGTAATGCACTATAGCACATTTGTCCTTTTTCCTCAGTGTATCCAGTCTGATACAGTATCATACCTGTTCCTGATAACCCACCATTCACTCTGACTTCAGCAGCTCCCAGTGTCAAGTACTATTCTGTGTGCTCAGAAGATAGAGACAGCCACATACTTTCAGAAGCTTGGAATTAGCAGTTGCTTGTCTGGCTTTTAATGTTGAGAAGGACAAAAACAGACAGGTTGAAACTCATGCAAGGCTCACTGAATTCTATGTCAAAGCAGAACAGAAGCAGGAAATAACAGCCAGTATAGTTAGTGGAAGAAAAGGAGAAGGCAATTTATTTTCTTTTTAAAACTTTGGCTTTCAAAAGAAAACAGCAAAAGTTAGTTGGTTTAGGTTTGTTTTGGTTCTCTATCAAAATTTTTTGATCTGCTCAAATGCACTCCATCACGCCCAAAGCCTCAATCTCCTCTACAGGCTGTGAAGGCTTTGAAATGAAGGTGTGATGCTTCCAACTAAGGCATCTACATTAAGACATTAATAGAAGAATTACACAAGCAGTAAAGAAAGTGTCTTATAGCAGGGTAGATTTTTCAGTACCTCATGCTGCCCTCAGACTTGCTACTTTTAACAAATAAAAAGCAAGAGTTTAGATGTCATTTTTATTGCCTCATACTAAGAGCAGTGTGAAAGCTGGACTATCCATACAAAATATTTTCTTTCTCATGACGACAAATCTCAGGCAGGACATCAGTATGCTTCTGCTGCCAGCTACCTTTCTGAAAAGGAACATTGGCCAGGATATCTTAGCTCTTCAGAACTCCCACCACATCCACTACCCCTGCTTGGTGGCATAGAGTAAATCAGTCTCTTCTCAGGTCTACTTATCTTCAATTCCCAACCTCTCCATGATTCAATTCCTGATCCTTAAAAATGCCTGTTTCTTCAAATGCATAGAGCTTCCAAGTGTCTGGCAGAGTCATCTTCACTTTCCTATGGTCCTCAGGTTGTTTTTTTCTTACGGCATGAAGAAGCAGCTCCAGTTGCTGTACTACCTTGTTTTTTCCACCCATTCCATTCTCCCACATGCTTCTACTTCGCACCTTAACAAGTTACCAGTAAGCAACTCTTCCTCTACTACTAAAGTGGCCCCACTACACTGACCAGAGTACTTGCTGGTACCTCAGAAATCCCACATCCATCCCACTTTGCTACTATACCATGATTTTCAGAATTTACTGAGAGTTAGCACACCGAGGCAATCACTCATATCCAGCTCAGTTGCCCAACTCCAAACAGAGCCAGCAGTGTGCAAGGCTGTTTTCCCATAGCGACTCCTACTCGGTAAAATAAATTCCCTATTTTAGTACCATTTAGAAGCTGTGATATTTTGGGAGGAAGAAAACATTTCTGTGAGAAGGCAAACTGAAAAACTTCCAAACCAAGTCCATTCTTTTTCTTACCTTTCTCGAAGACCATTTCCCTGCTCAAGATAGTCTCGTTATCTCTGATCACTTCTCCCTTTACGGTGACCTGTGCTGGGCTGTCCGGCAGCAGAGCTACCCCAACAGTAAGGTTTGCTCCAGGCCTGATGTTCCAGGGAACTGCCACAAGGAACGTAGGTCTGGAAAGTCCAAACAGGCAGAGGGAGAAAGGGCAGGGAGTGAAACACACTCTCAAAAAAAGTAAGCGCGTCCACGTAAAGACATACGACACATGTCACCAAGGTCCTCTGCTGCTCTCCGCTACGGAGGCTGGAAGTGATGCTCACCCCCGCGTGCTGCGGGTGCGCAGGACGGGGCACGGGCAGCGCTGCTCTGCCCGCTCTCGGCACCGGCTGCCAGGCGGGCGCCAGGGAGCCCCGGGAAGCGCTGCGCTCCCCGCGCAGCCCCCGCGCCGGGCGGGAGGGAAGGAGGGTGAGGCGTCCCGCGCCCCAGCCCGTCCCGGCCCCACGTACCCGGCCGCCGCGGAGCTGCAGAGGAGGAGGAGGAGGAAGAAGCGGACATCGCCGCGGGACCGCGCCATGGCTCTCCGTGCGCGCTGCCCGGTGAGTCCGCCGCTGTGTGCAGGGCCGGGGCCGGGGCTGTGGCCGGGCGGGAGGCGCCTCGGCGGGCGGGGGAGGGAAGGGAGAGGCGGCAGCTGCCCCTGTGCCAGGCACGCTCCGCCGGCGGCAGCCGCATGAGCGCCCGCAGGGCGTTCCCGGGGCCGGCCGGGGGAGCGGGGGGGCGGCCCGGCGGCAGCACACATCTCTCTACACAGAGATACCCACGGGTGCGTCCCACCTCCTCTCAGCCAGCGCTGCCCTATTCTGGGGCTGATGCAGCTGGGAAACGGGTGAGATTCTCAGAACACAACGCGCTACGAAAGCAACACCGAGAGCAATGTTTTCTGCCTGCAGCTCGGAGCAGAGCGGCAGCCTGTTACGGGGAGCTGCCTGGTTAGCGACTTGGAGAGCCCCGGAGAGCCCACTGAGGCAAGTTGGCCTGGGGCTCGGGCTCCGAGGCGAGTCGGGAACGTCTGGGTCTGAACAGGGAGAAGGATGCTGGCAGAAATTCAAGGAGCTTCGTAGCTAATTAAATGTGAATCGATTGGTAGTGCAGCTCTGGCTGGACTGTCCTCCGTGCCCAATATATGCAAAATAAGGTCGTACCTACTTATAAATCGTAACTTATCTTTAGAGTTCAAAAAGGGCACTGAAAGCAGCTTGGGTAAGATTCTGTTCCTTTGGCATGTTCATTGTAACTGTGTAGACTAGACACGTGTAGTGTTTGATTTGCCCAAATTCTTTCATCCCTGCACAAGTCTAACGCATTTAGAAATTATACCCAATTCTTGATGTGTGCCTCTTCAGAAGTGCTGGACTGGCATCCTCTGCATTGTGGTACACAGCCAAATGCAGTCAGTTATAGTCGTAAACAGAAGCATGTTCTTATGAAAATCATATATAAACAGTAATGTGCATAAACACTGTGCTCTAATTGTATGCCAGGCAGTCATGCAGTCTTTTCACATCTTTTACATTTGATTTTCTAGGTTTTCATACATCTGCTGATTCTTTTTGGAGCACCACTCTTTGTGGAGACAGAAGAGAGGGTGCCACCTTTGTAGACCTGGGAAGGGGTGATCGAACAGCAGCCAACTGATGATTGCAAAATCAGTCTTGGCAGCTCCTCACCTGCAAAAGGTGCGTGATAAGGCAAAGTTTGAGAGATGTTTGCTGTTGGTTTTAGTAATTCCTTGTTACTTGTGAGAAATAGCCAGGCAAGATGAACAGTCACTGTCTCTCCTTTTATTGAAGATTGGGAAAAAGAGCTTACAACTAGCACTGCATCGCAAGAAGCCCAGCCTCAGATGGCAAAGCTACACATAGTACACATGTCTCCATTCCCTGGCACTGAGCCAAACTGGCATTCCACCGTACCTATCAAAACTAATCAGCTCTCTCAGTCTCCAAAACAAGGTGGTCACATCCAAACTTCCTATCAGGTATAGTCCATGCTAACCCCAAAACAGCAGGACAAATTGTTCAAGAGAACACTGTAGCCAGGGCAAAACCATGCCAAGGTCAACTTGAGGGTAGAGACAATCAATTTCCAGTCCCAAGAACATTTGCTGGCACTGTTTAATTCATTAGCATGAATGTAGCCTGAAAGTTCATTAGTGAAAATACTTACAAATGTCACAGATTTTGCCCAGTTGTGCAACAGTATTATGGACTCCCATTTTCCCTATTTTGTCCTAGGGGCTTACTAGTTGAAGATACTTTGGTATATGTATTTGATCTCTTCTTCTACAAAAATGCCAATAAAGGAATTCTACAGCAGAAAGTAAGAGAATAAATGGATTGTCAGTATTAGGGTTCCTTCTGTCCTGAATAGATTTAGAACAGATAAAAAATGGAGGAACAGAAATTGTTAAATTCCATTCTATAACAACATATAAGATAAGCTCTCAATTTCTTACACATGTATTCATTCACTCAGGGATATTTTCATAATTTCATTTCCAAACAGGATATACTACACTATAGGTACATGTAGAGGATTTTCATGGTTAAACATACCATTTAGAAATCGTGTGGTATGTAAGGATTCGGTAAGTTCCCAGTTGGCAGAAAACTTAAACACATATTAGCCCATTCAAATATAATGTCAAGAGTCATGTCTTACCAGCATCTAAACAAGGTCTTGATTTTCAAAAGTGCTCTGCAGCTGCTAATTTTCATTGTAATACAAGTTCTGGTTTCCCCAAAACACCACTTTAAATCCTACATTCTTTTATGAAATGTGGTCCTTCTTTGGTGCCCAAACACTAACTACTGTACGTGAACAGGGAGCAGTTTTACTGTGTGATGGCTCCCTCTCCCATTCTCCATTCAGCACCTCCCAGCTCTGCAATCCACAGCCCTCCAAACCCTATTCTTCAAAGCCTGTTCTATACAGTTCTTTCTGGAGAGAGGTTTACAGCTAATGCAGCTCATTTCAGTGGCCCTGTTTGCAGCACAGGCCCACAGCCCCAGAAGTGTGTATCAGTATAGGATGTAGATTAAAAACTATGGAGCATGGGCAGATAAGAAACAAAGAAAACTTCCAGCCCTATACCCAGTGACTGCCTATAACTATACCATGTATCTCAAGCATACTCTGCACTTTTCTCTGCACACAAAGAAAAAAATTGGATCATGTGTAATTGGAAAATTAGCACAGTTGGAGAGAATTGAGCTAAACTGGTATCCCATTCATGCTCACTAAGTGCTAAGCTATTTGTTCTGTTGGATTTGACTTGGGTTTCAGGTAAGCATAACTGATCACACAACCCTACTGGTTGTAGGACTGTTACATTCCCCAGCACTCTGTTAATCTGCTCATTTCCACTGACAGTTGTCTATGCTAGGGTTTTGTTATGCAGTTATGTGTCACTGTTTGATTTAGGTCAGACTGGTAACTCAAACAAAAACAGTCACTGCTTCAGTGTGTGCTAAACTGGTCAAAATTAAACTTAGGGGTACTTAGTTATGACAAGCTTTTGCATACCCACTGGGTTCTGTTATAGAGCACGCAATATTCTCAGCTAAAAAATTCCTGTCCATCCAGAACAAGCAGAAGGAACAGATCACATTAGTAGTAATTAACTGTTAGGACATCCATGTTTTAACTAAACAAAAGACCTTAGCTGGTCTACACATTCAAGCCTGTAGAAACAACCATTTGTCATCATCTCAGACCTAAGTATGTTTTAAATGCCTCTTTCTGACAAACACCTGAAAGACTAATTTGTGCACAAAGATGACCATGCAAGGAAAATTTTTTTTGGAATATTAGGAATAAATCTGAAGGAGTATAACCTAGCCTGGAAGGATTTAATAATCTTCAACTGCTCCAAGCCAGTCAAGTGGATACAGTGGAGACACAATTTGGGAGGTAAAACAGGTTGCTCTTGTGTTCAGCATACCAACCAGAGAAGCTAGTTCCCTCTCTGTTCAATGTTCACATTTTGGAGTTAAACAGACACTACCAGACTCAAGTTTTACACCGATCTGTGGTATGTCATCATTATGAAAATTCCACTTTTACCACCTTCACTGCTACTCAGGAACCTTATTTTTCTAATCCTTCATAGTGTTTGCAGACTTTACTGGCTCTGTTTGTCAAACATTATCTACAACACTGGCTGTGCTAACAACTATACTGTTACCTGTTTCTATACAACTTGATTTTAAGTCTAGCCAGAATATCTGTACCAGTACCAGCAGAAATCACGTCTCTGAGTTGCAGCCTAAGTATAGTCTAAATAAAAATGTGTTTAAATAAATACAGAAAACCAGAATGGTTTCTTAATGAGTCCAGCAAGCAACTTCTGCCTTGGTCAATTAGAAGGACCTCAGCACCTAGCAAGCTCTAGTAATTGTATGAAGATGGCTGGAAACATGCACAGCAAGTCTCTTCTTCGCTAATATCATGTGTAAAAAACTACTGTTATGGTAAGGGTAAAAACCTAAGCACTACAGTACTTAAAATATTGGGGAAATCTCCACAAAAATTACAGCAGTGAGTACTAGAATGGTCAATGCCCTGTGTCTGCTTTTAGCATTAGACAGTGAACTTGGATGGTCTGATATTCAACTGGATTCAGCAGGCACTCCAGATTGTGGTGAAAACAATATGTTTCCATGAAATGAGGCAAATTCAGGGAAATCTGAAGAGCTGTGTTATGTGGAAATTTGAATCAGAACATCACTACAGGCTCTTCCAGCATAATATTCTCTCTTCAAAAGCTTAGCCAGTTGCCTTATGCATCACTGAACTCAAGGCCTGCAGCAGAGCTCATTTAGGGGATGGATAAATTTTTATCAGTCTCAATAGGCTTTGGATGAGGTCCTAGCAGAAATTGTGATTCAGCAGTTTGTGGAACTAGGAAGGAAGCAATAGTCTGTTTTATCACTCATAGTGAGTGGACAAGAATTAAAGTGAATACTAAAAATAAGTGTGTGGAAGATCATTTGTGGTAGTAGGCGGGCACATTCCTTGCTTGGATGTAAGCCTGAAGAATTTGTATTTGCTGGAAAGTACTGACAGGAGCAGAGGCTATAAAGCTCTCCCAGAACACCTTTGATGCTGTTTCTGATGATGGAATGTGTCATAATGTTTTACACTACACTGTCAATGGGTGTGCCATGCACTGAAACTTGCCCTGAGCTATCAGGGTGGAGCTTTATGAAAATCTGGTGTACACTACAATTAAGAATTTTTTTTCCTAGTAGCTGAAGACATTTTCACCCTTGGTGAAAAATGTTATTTGTAAATTCTCTTCCAACTTGAACTGTTACTGCACCCAGAGTAGTAGGATTTACCTGATCAAACATGGACTGTGCAATTGCCTATAACTGGTTATTTACATTCACTGGATGAACAGTGGTGTTGGCACTTTTCAGAACAGATTTGTGTGACTCATTGAAATACCAACATTTGAATGAACAGACATTCAAAAGCAGCCTTCTAGACCTATCAGGTGAATCCCATTCTTAAAGGACCAACTTCTATTACATTTCTAAACAGGAAATCAAGACAAGTAGTTGAAACATCTTGTTATCTCCAGAGCATGTAAGATGACTGTATCTTAAGAGTCCTCACTGAGTATTCGCCTAACCTAAAGAAAGACATTAATTCTAACAAGCTTTGGATCAGGCACTGTTTGAAGGTATCAGATTTTGTTCAAAGACTGGCATAAGAACCAGCAAGCTATGTCCAAAAAGGTGAAAAGCTTCTTCTTTATTAAAAAAGCACAGAAAAATCTTAAGATCTTGGAATTATATACTTACATTTTCATAATATTTTAATTTTTAAATATCTTTACACTTTTTAAACATACCCATAAAAATATATGTGATTAAATCAGCAAGTACTATATTATTGCATTATATGTAGTATTATATACGGGCTTTGAAAAACCCCAACAAAATGAGGGACCTCATGGTTAAGACTTCATGAAGTTTTGAGAGATTCGCTTTTAAAAATGAGATTCGGAAAGAAAAGGGAATTAAAGAAGGAACGACAAAATTATACAATGGGAAATGTGAAAGTCTGAGGAACAAATCTACAAGTGATACACGTAGGGATTCCTCATCAATAAAGATAATCCTCAATTACCAAGTTCCCTGGCCCTTTTGAAATAACTAAGCAGTGCAGAAGGACCATAATGGAATGAAAATGAGGACCTTGGCCCTTGTTTTTCCCAGAACAGTAGCTCTCGGCAGTTGATGAATCTCACAGAACTGTAATGAATTACTGTGAAATGACCCTATGTTCTTATGGCTGATGTGCAGAAGGTCCTCCAAAGTGTGAGTGAACGGGATAGTTGTAATAGGATTTTATGTGTAGCTTCAAATTTCCACTGTAGGCAGCCTCAAAGTAGACTCTTGGCTTTATAGCAATCAGTGGCACTGAAATCACTGCCTTTAGAAAGGTCAGGACTCAAAATTGTATCCTCCACCTCACTCAAATCTCTGTAACTTTGATAAAGAACTGAGGGGCTTTTTCATTATTTGCTGTATTTAGCCCCTTAACTTTGAGTGATATACTGCATCCTATCCAATACATACATGCAGAACATTTAGAAAGCAAGCTCATGTAATGCCATTATTTTATTTTAGAATTATTCTCTGATTGTAAAATGTTCAACCATACAGTAGGGGCATGTTAAAACATGTACAAACATGTCCTTTCTGTGAAAATGAGAGAAGTTAAAAACCTATATAAATGGTGACAGGTTGTCCTCAAAAATCTATTTTCCTAGGGCAGTATTATTTAAAATTATATGTGATGAAATGAGATTTACCAAGCTCCATTAATCATTTTACCTTAGTGACCTTATTCCCTTTCCTCTGAGGATTTTCAAAAGGTCAGTGTAACCCGTCTTTGTTGCAAATAAAGCCAAAATAGCCAAGAAAAACCTTATTTTTATTAAATAATTTAGTGTGGATTAACACTATTTGATTTTAAAGAAGGTAAAAATTCCCTGAGGATTTAATTATCTTAAACTATAGCCTATAATTAAACTGTAAATTTCAATTACAGGTTTTTAAAAAGGAACTTCTAAACCCAGTGTTTCCATAATGTCATAGACTAGTACATCACAGCACTCTGGAGTATGTGCATTCATACGCTGTAACTTCACTTTAAATTAAGGACATAAAAACTGGCAGATTTTGTAATGAATGTGTGTTTCTGTAATAGCTTTTATGGCATTCATGTACCCATAAAAAAGGTGATGTTAGTACAGCAGTTATCCCTGTAGGCAGAGGCAGCTTCCTTTCAAAAGCAGACTCACCTGAGAGCAATTCATAGTGTAGACAAGACTCATTTCCCACATTTTACACAAAAGTAAATCAAGATGTGGAGACAATGCCCTAAAACAACGGACTAAAGAGTTGTGTATTTTAATTCACCAGTCAGAGAAGACTGAGAGTTACCTTCATGACACTTCTTTCTTTCATAGAAAGAAAATGCCAGGTGCTGATCTATGGTAGAAAGTGTAAAAGGAACTAATGGTCAGGCAATTAAAGTCAATCAAATGCAAGTTAGAGAAGAGGCACATACTGTCAACAGAGTTTATTTTCCTGAACACACTGCTCAGGAAAGCTGTGGTTTCTGCTTCTTTTTATGTCTTCCAGTTAAGCCTGAATGCCTTTTCAAAAGTCTAAACCAAACAATGAGGCTAAATAGAGGGTCAGCTTGCTGAAATTCTGTATTCCATAACATAGAGATCAGGCTAGGCGATCTCCAGGCAGCTTGGCAAAAATCTGTGAGGGTGTTCTTGAGTCAAGGGACCAAAATCCTTTAGAGATGAATGTGTCCCAGGAAGGACAGAGCAGGGATCTGCTCCCAAAGAAATTAAACAGAATTGTCAAGAGGGAAAGAAAAGCACTTCTCAGTGGTGTAGACCATACTATTTCAGTCCTGGTTTTCTCCATCTTGTCACATCCAGAAAAGGTCAACACCGAAAAAAGAAAAGAAGACAGGATTAGAAGCAGCTGTTAAAATGAAAAGTTGTAGGATGTGATCTCTTGCAGTACAACTTTTTTTATTCTAAAAATAAAACCAAAACTTTCTGCTTGGAAATTGGTCAAAAGCTAAAACTGTGACATTTAAGTTTAGTTTGTCTGGTTTGGTTGGTTGTTTTTTTTTAACCTAAAAATAAAAAAAAAAAAGGAAAACAAGAAATCTTTGCCTTTCCAACCCACTCCACTGTGGTATCAAGAAAAAATAGTTAGAGGTATGTAGACCTTAATTATATAGGTAAAATCTCTTAGAAACTCCATTCTATTTTAGATGACATCTATTTGACAATCACATATCATGAGTCAACCTCATATTACACAAATTGCCCCTTACAAAATCAGTCCCTGTAGTAGCTAAGATGGCTTCTACAGACAGAGCGATTAAGAATTATTTTAAAAACACACTCAAACTATTTATAAAACTTGCACAAAACTTTGTGTTTAGTTTTGACATAGGTAAACACCAGTTATCTCTCCCTGAGGAGTAACTCTTACCACATACAGCCTACAAGAAAAGAAGGGAGGGTGAGGAGTCTGATCTCAGCGATTAAGAAGGAACTGAGTAAAAGTTTCATGTTTCAAGTCACCAAATGTGCTACAGTCTAAATAAACTTAGCCCTAGAGTAATGCCACTGTAGGGTATTCATTCACACTGTCCAAAAAGCAACTGTTTGTTCCACTGCCAACCACCCACAGCAGCACTCGTGTTTATTTAAATGAAGAGGGTGCGGACCCAAGAGCTACATCTTTCCAAACCTTGCTGTAACAACCGAACGTTTGGACATTGCTGTCATATGTTGGACACCTTTCTAAGGTCTCCTAGCCATGTTTTTAGGCTAAAGACTTGCCCTGTGATTTTGCTGACCACTAACAGCAGTTCTGGGAGGCTTTTCTTTTCCCTTTTCCCTTCCCTTTTCCCTTTTCCCTTCCCTTTTCCCTTTTCCCTTTTCCCTTCCCTTCCCCTTTCCCTTCCCCTGCCCCTGCCCCTTCCCTTTTCCTTCCCTTTTCTTCCCCTTTCTTTCCCTTTCTTTCCCTTTCTTCTCTTTTCTTCTCTCTTCTCTCTTCTTTTCTTTCTTCTCTTTTCTTTTCTCTTTTCTCTTTTCTTTTCTTTTCTTTTTTCTTTTCTTTTCTTTTCTTTTCTTTTCTTTTCTTTTCTTTTCTTTTCTTTTCTTTTCTTTTCTTTTCTT
>NW_024581705.1:0-74448 GCF_017639235.1 Corvus kubaryi
TCTTTTCTCTTTTCTTCTCTTTTCTTTCTCCTTTCCTTTCCTTTCCTTTCCTTTCCTTTCCTTTCCTTTCCTTTCCTTTCCTTTCCTTTCCTTTCCTTCCCTTCCCTTCCCTTCCCTTCCCTTCCCTTCCCTTCCCTTCCCTTCCCCCTTTTCCCTTTTCCCTTTTCCCTTTTCCCTTCCCTTCCCTTCCCTCCTCTCCTCTCCTCTCCTCTCCTCTCCTCTCCTCTCCTCTCCTCTCCTCTCCTCTCCTCTCCTCTCCTCTCCTCTCCTCTCTTTTCTTGGCAGTAGGTTACTTTGGATATTAAAAAACAAATGAACTATATTTAAAACACCTAGTGCACATGATGTTTTCCTGAGAGAGGTCACAGGATCACAAGACCATGGGAAAATTCAGGGCAGAGGACTCAGGAGGTTGTCTGATACAGTCTGCGGTTCAAAGCAGGATGAGTAATGAGGTCACAAAAGGTTTCTTGGGGCTTGATCCAGAAAGGTCTTGAAAACCTCCAAGGACTGAGACTGCATAAGCTGATGGTTGATGATACAGAGCTCAGGAGTTTGCAGTTGCATTTCTTATTATATCTGAAACAGATGTTAAAATTTTCCAACTGCATTTTACTTACGCTTAGTTGCAATGCTTATGTATTTTCATCTTAATTGTCATAAAGTGAACCACAACCAGGTTGCTGTTTTATTGACTGCAGGAACTACTGTTGTCTTGTTTCCCCTTGTCTGGTAAACTGAACTTTTGACAACAGGACTAACAGTTTTTATGCACTGCATAGTACAAAACACAGAATGAGACTTGGTGGTAAGGAAGCAGAGGGTCACTCAGCGAGGTCTGGCAGTACAATAATGTGTTGCACACCCAGGCACAAAGGATTACGTGATAGTCACCAGGCCAGGATTCGATCCAGCTGATATTCACCTTGTACATGGCCATGTGATTCCAGAAGTGATTCTGAGAAACATGGATGTGTTGACACCAGCTGAGTCAAGTCAGGGTTTACTCCCTGACATGGACCACAAAGAAAGTATAGATATATTTTATATATCTTAAAAAATTCTAGCCCTGGAGACATGGTCCCCAGCAAACAGAAGGAAGAATGTTTGTAAAGATATTTAAGGGACATATAAAAATTATGAAAGAATGCAGAAGACTTTTCCATGCTAGTCAGAAAGAACAGTTTCCTTTGGCTGTCTGAAGTGTAGGGTAAGATAAAAAGCAAGTTTCATGAAAAAACCGAGAGTTCATAACGGGTGCATTGGCCTTCTTAGCTGACAATTTTAAAGGCTAAATTTAAAAATATGTACTACTTTCCAAACCCTGAGGTGTTGAGAGTGACAGCTGTGAAGTCATACACCGAAATCTTCCTGGGATTAACAACTGTAAAATAACCCAGAAAAATGTCCCAGAGAGATATCCTGAGGTGGGCATGGACATGGAGCCAGTTTGCAGGAGGGAAAAGACAAGGGCTTTTCAAATGCTCTGCCACTCCACAGGAGGATAAGGCGGGGCTCGCAGTGAGGTACCAGAGGCCCCCTGATGCTAGTATCTCTGAGGGATGGCTGGCTTCCACAGCCACAGAGTATTGCAGCAGTTTCTGTGCCCTGCCACCATGCAGCACATCACAGCTACATAAAGGCTTCTCAGCTGCAAACGACCCAGCAGTATGAGCATTGCTGAACAAATAGGTTCAGCCTTTTAAAAGCTAGCTGAACAGGGCCCAGCTCCTTTTCGCCTTCCCTCTCTCTCTCTTTGCTTCTTTCTCTTCCTTTCCCTCTTTATTTCTCATTTGTTTTGTAATATTCCTATTGCATTTTTATGTAAAGTTTTTATGTACATCCTCTAGATGTAATAGCTAGGGATAACTGCCAGCATTTGCAGAATAAAAAGCAGGTCAATTCTGTTATGAAAGTGTTATAATTACCATGGATTAGGCTTAGTTCTCAAGCATGGAGTGACAAATTTTGGTCAATGTTGTAAAAAAAATGCTTTAGTAAAAGGACACCACATTTACTCTTTCAAAATTCAACAGTTTTTCAAATCATTGTGAAAGGAGAAGTGTCTTTATTGTTGCAAGCAGCTTTGGTTCTTTTTGCTAGGCACACCTAGATACCAAACATCTGAGAATCTTCAGACCTACATCTTCCTTAGACACCTGCTGGTAAAAACGAGCAGAGTCATCCTCCATTTCCCAAATCAGTCTAAGGGTATCACACTGTCACGCACATTTCGAAGTCTCCTAGATTGACTAGGAGAATGCCTAGTGAATGGAAGAGACTGACAATGATTAAGTACCTAATTCACAGGTTCTTACCTTGACTAGCATATTAAGTTTCTTGAGCATAAAAAGCACATCATTCTATCCTGCATGATGGGTTCCATTCAGATTTCTGAGATCTTTGAAAAAATTATTTACTTAGTCACTGACAGGAGAAATACAATTTTCAGAATCTCTCACTTATTGTGCATAATTTCACATACCAGCACTTCTAAGGCTATGTAAGGCTTTGCCAATGGAAATTCTTTTTTTAAGTTTTACCATTAACTTTCACCACAGAGTTTGCATTCAAAAAAGAAAACACTTTAGTGAGAGCTGCAGCGCGTTCTTTGGCGGTTCCAGGTTTGACAAATCCAGCTACCAACCAATTTCCTGTCAGGAACAGGACAACACTATTGAGACAACCTGTGACATACCAGAATATTTTATCTTCATAATTCCATCTTTCATGACAGGATAATTCAGATTAATTTTGTTTTGCCACAGATCTGAACAGCCTGAACATTGCAATATTATAATGCAGCACATCATGGGGGAGAAACTCTTGAAAGAATCATTCTAACCCGGCACCAGGCAGGTGTAAAGACATGGTTTTGCAAGACTGAGCCACACAGCTGAAAGAGTAAGTCCAACATGACTCTCCACTAGTAAAATGCTTTAAAAGCTAATGTTTCTATGGGTATGCATGTGCACTGGGAGAGGTTAAGTATTTACTGGGGATTCAGAAAAAAAAAGCATTTCTTCTCAGAAAGACCATAAAGGTATAATACATCCATAGTATATCATTCAGATGTGGAACTCCTTGCCACAGGGAACATGAATTATGAATTTTACGTGGATTCAGATGGCATAAAGTCTTGTCTGACTTTATGCCATCTGAATGTCAGGAACTATTCAGAACAGAGGTATCACATCCTGCTCAGGAATAGCCTGAGTCACTCATCAGTGTATTCAAACATTTAGAGACTATTCAGAGGATGTATCACCCTATGTTTGGTCTGTACAAGCCCTTCCCTCAGCATTTGCTATTGACTGCTGTGTTAGACAGGGTACTGTGGGGAAGTGAACATTGGTCTGTGTCAGAGACTGAAAATAGTTCATGCCTCAAACATTGATATAAAGTTTTGCTCATTATAAAGAAGCTACAACCGAAGAAGCATCCCTGAAGAGTGGGACTTTGGACTGAAAGTCAAACTGTTGATTAGATAAAGGGAAACGCATTGTTCAGTCACCTCAGGCTGAGGGAAAGGTGTGCATCCACAAATGGCCAAAGCCACCTGCTGCAACTATCCCCAGTTGAGTTTGGGGTGGAGGGAGAGCACAGCTCACAGAAGCCAGTTTTACACAGACTCCCTCCAACCGAGGGGGGGGGAGGAGGTTTTGGGTGCATGGTGTAACCTCTGATGAGAGGCAATAAACACCCATCCTCTGATTACACAAACTGGCCCAGCTGTGGAACCCCCAACCCCACAGGGCACATCCACGGGACTTTCACATGAGAGGCTCGGCCCCACAGGGCTGCACGTGGTGCAACAGACCCAGAGTCTGCTGTGAGAGACCGACCCCCCCTCCAGGGGGCCATGGCCGGCCATGCCCACCCAGCCTGAGCATAGAAACCCATCGGACTCTGTGCCTTCTGAGGGGACCTTCACCAGCTGGAGAGGATCAACAGGACATCTTGGGGTCCACGGAGTGGTGATCTTTTCCTTATTCTGTCCCTGTCACTCTTTCTGTCCCCCCCACCTATTTTCTTCTCTTTCTTTCTCTCTTTCTCTCTTTCTCTCTTTCTTTCTTTCTCTTTCTTTCTCTTTCTTTCTTTCTTTCTTTCTTTCTCTCTCTCTCTCTCTCTCTCTCCCCTATTTACCATCAAATAAAACCCTTACTATTGTCACTGGCATATGGTCTCATTTGCACCTTAATTCGGACAGAGGCATTTCTAAGAACCTTAAAACTGGATCATAACAGTCCGACAGACCATTAGCTATTCCTCTGTTTTTATGAGTCCACAGACAAAAGAACTTCTCTTCACAGTGAGCACTCCAACATCCCCTAGTAGTCCACAGTGAAGTTTTTAAAGCCATTAACCCAGAAAATACAGAAATAATCAACAAAGCTTGAGGGGAATATACTCTTTTCCCTAAGGATATTCATGGCTTCTATACATAAGGAAACAACTATAGTTTAAAACAAAGAAGATTCCACAAAGCCCCAGTGCCTTGTCTTGCCTGAGGTTCAGCATTCACTGTAGTTACTAAATGCCACTGACAGAGGGGAAACACGAGACCATGTTTCCATGTACAAATGAGTGTTCTGAACAGAGCCCAGTTGTTTAATAGGAAATGTCCAGCATCATCACAACTCCCATTTCCTTTAGGAAGAATACCTATAAATGAGGGAGTCTAGACATTAAGATTACCTGTACTTCCAATCTGTACTTCCACTGGCTCATATAATATTTAGGTAATGCAAAGCCTAAGCTACTTCTCTGAATCTAGTTGAGCACAGCCATATAACCCAGAGGAGTACTTTGTAGAGGACACAATACAAGCCTTTCTTCCATATGAAAGCAATGTTGCTAATTGAGGAAAGTCCCAGGCTTTCTGCTGCCACGGCCAATGCCAAAAATTGAACAGCATGGAATGCCTCTGCTAACAAACAATAAGAAAAGCAGGCAGGATGGGTCTCCTCTCCCAACATAAACCCCCAGGCAAGAATGTCCATGGTGACAGGGAGCCCTGAGGCATTTGCAGCAGACGGAATATTTCCAGCCAGATGAAAACACATTGTACTCCCAGAGCCACATAAGCCATTTCTGATTTGGTCAGCATCATCTTATGCATGATTAAGTAATGACTTTGTATTCAGCTTTACAGTATGAGAACTGCCCAGCTTAAGGCATCCTAATTCTTTTCCTTTTTGATTGACTGCAACCTGCTCTCTTATGGGAAACCTGAGAAATGTTTTGCTTGGATGCATGTGCATATATTTTCTTGTCCAAACAATGTGATTCCTTAACTTTATATTCTTCTATTTTGTAAATTATCATTCTAAAATTTAAATATCCTTGTTAGGCATTTACAACCTTAAAATGCTGTATACTGTACTGTGTATAAGGAGACTTAGACAAATCTTCACTCACTGAACTCTATTTATGTTACTTTCAGTTATTTGAGAATAACTGGATGATTATTATATTGTGACTATGATCTGTATTTCTCTGCTCCTTTCTTTTGTTTATCTTGAAAAAACAACATTTCAAAAGTCAGATTCATTAAAAAGGTATAAAAAACTAAAGGTATCTTGTAATAGTTTTTTAAAGCCTGAAAAAAATGTGGGAACCCAGAAGCAACTTTTTTATTTTACCCTATAAAACTTAATAGGTTGACATAAGAGGTATTATCTTGCTCCATGAGGAAATACTACAATTTAAGTTAGCATCACTGATCTATTTTCCCTGGCCACCTTCTTCATCTTTCAAGCTATTGAGTATATAGGTATATAGAGTTAATCAGTTTAAAATGCATTCCTACATCATCACAGTGTATCCTGTCTGCACTGTTGAATGAATATGAGAGCTTGCCCAAAAGGAGCCCTGGCACTGAGGGAACAAGGCTGGATTTTCTCTTAAGACGCAGTGCTTCTTTTCCCAACAGGACTTCAGAGGAAAGAGAGCCATCTACTGCTCTATAGGAGACATGCTGCAGCATGTCTTTTTAGATTGATGATTTGAAATGTCAGAGTGGGATTTAGGGAAGGAAGTGGAAACCTCTGCTGTTTTTCCTCTATGCTGTGGAGTCAGGTGACAAGGGAAGCGGGTTGCTGAGTAGTGTTGTCCACCACCTTCCCAGCCTATCACAGAGCACAGCTGCATCCAGCAGTGGAACCAGGGCAAAAGGGTTTGAATGCAAACAATTGTCATTTTTAGAAATAAAAATAAATAAAGTCCAAAAATACTGCAAATCCTCCACATCAGGAGGCTGCATCACAAGTATGACACAACTTGGCAGAGCACACCAACAACCAGCAGAGAGTTCCTGGTAGGTTGGACAGAGGCAAACCACGCCTGTTTCCATACAACTACACACAGAGTCAGCCCCCAGGGTGTAAGGAATGACATTCTTATCTGCTGTGACAAAGGTCAACACTCGCCCCCACACTCCTGAACTTGTATTCATCAGTCACCTTTTGCCTGTGGGGCTGCAGCCTCACAATCAAGCTGCTTTTGGTGCAGCTGTCACTAACCAAGGGAGATTCACTCCACAGTGAGGGTCTGCAAGATCCGAGAAGGAGGCAGCAAGGCAGAGAAATCCATGCTCCTTGGTAATGCAAGGGTTTTCGGCACTATCCCATACTGAGAGTGTAGGTAGATTTAAAGTACAACTTGCCTTGGGGAGAAGAACTAAGAGGTAAAAAAAAAAGCAGACGTCTAGAAAAAGCTTTGTCCATCATTCCAGGCCCTGCAGCCCCTTGTCCTCCCTGTGTTATGATGAGAGGAGTCTATGGAGAGCTTGGGGTTCAGCCTGTGGATGGAAGTGATCAAACTCACCATCCTGTGCATGCTGCACATAGTCCTGGCCCACATACCCCTATACTTCCTTCCTCATGGGCTGGGTGCTAGTGCACTGGGGTCTCTGGTGGTACGTGCAGAAACTCCAAGAAGAGTATCACATGTGTGAAATGCAAAGCTAAAGTCTTTCAGTACTACAAACTAAATCACCACTACTCATAAAATGTTTGATACACGTTCTCTCTTTCTGTTTTCTTCCCTTCATTTTGGCTGTAAGAATGGCTTCCAGGTAAATTTGACTCACAGAAGACACTCAGGCTAAGTTTCAGAACCAGAACAGAAGCACTGATTTGCTTCATGTTTTCACAGAGATGTAATACCATGTGATAGGCACACAGCCACAGCTGTTCTATTGATACTTGCAAACTCATACATGTACCTTGTTTGAAACAATATACCTGAATATGCTGCCAGGGATCTTTTACATTCCTCTGTTTTCCAGTACACAGAATTTTCCAGGCAGTTACTTACACACCAGTAGGATGGCACAGGCATCTAAGCAATGCCAAAGCTTTCAGTGGATGACCAGCAGCAGCATCAAAATGACTCAGCACTCAGCCCTGGCAAGGCTAAGTGGAGGCAGCTCCCCTGTAGGGAAGAGCCTGTAAAACTTAAAGATATCCACTCTGTTGTTAGCTTTGACTGGGGCTGAAAAACACAGATTCCAAGAGGAAAATTACATATCCCATGATGCTGATTAATTTATATTGGTGCATTTTCACATGTATTCAGTAAGGAGACTGGAGCACCTTCCCTATGAAGACAGGTTGAGAAAGTTGCGGCTGTTTACTTGGAGAAAGTTGTGTGGAGACCTCATAGCGACCTTAAAGTATCTGCAGGGGGCCTGCAGGGAAGCAAGAGAGGGACTCTGTCAGGAACTGTAGCAACAGGACAAGGAGTAATGGGTATAAATTGAGAGAGGGGATATTTAGGTTATATATTAGGAAGAAATTCTTTACTGTGAGGGTAGTGAGACACTGGAACAGATTGCCCAGGGCAGTTGTGGATGCCCCAACCCTGGCAGTGTTCAAAACCCGGCTGGGTAAGGCCTTGAGAAACCTGGTCTAGTGGGAGATGTCCCTGCACAAGGCAGGGGAGGTTGGGACTAGATGATCTTTAGGGTCCATTCCAACCCCTTCACATTCCATTATTTTAAAACCTCAGTCCAGGAATTGCACACTGCAAACACACACAGAGCAAAAAGACCATGTGCTGCAGTATCTGCAATTTATCGTTAAACGGCATTTCAGTGCTTACAGAGAGACACAGCGCCCGCACCTCGAGCCTTTCCTCCTCCGCCCGTGGCTGCCACAGTGGACCCGCACCGAGAGACCGCTGGCCTTCACTGAGAAGCAGCCACTTGTGGTGATCAGCGTGATCAGATTTGTCCTAATTCTGAGGAACTTTTCCCGCAGCATTCGGGACACCGCGTACAGCGACACCCACCGCCCGCCTGAGGGCGCGTCCGTGCGGCCTCGTCAGCCAGCGGGAGGGAGCGAGGGAGCGGCCGCCCTCACTAAAGATGGCGGCCGAGAGCGGCCCGCCCCAGCGTGGCGCTGCGGCTGAAGCCGTTTCCGCCCGTCCCCGCCCGTCACATGATCGCCGGGGGCTGCGGCCGCCGGTGCCCGGCCCCGGCGGGGCAGAGCCGAGCGGGCGGGGAGCGGCGGCTGGGGGAAACTGAGCCGAGCTGAGTTGAGCCGAGCCTGGCAGAGCAGAGCCGAGCCGAGCCGGGCCGGGTCAGGCCACGCCACGCCACGCCACTCCACCCTACCCTACCGTACGCTCCCGGCCGCAGCGGTGGCGCCGGGCGGTCTGGCCTTGAGCGCGCTGCGCGGTCCGGGTGGCAGCAGTGAGATGGAGCCCGAGGAGGGAGAGGATCGCACCCCACTGCTGAAGGAGCCCCAGCCCCACACGGGTGAGAGGAGCGGCAGCTGCCCCTGTGTGGCAGCGTCGCGTTGCTATGGAGGCGCGGGCGGCGAGCGCCGCTATGGGGCCCGGGGGTCGGTGCCACCGTGCCACTGCCGGGGTGACGGGGAAGGCGGTGACGGGCCCGGGGCTGCGCCGCCCGCCCGCGCCGTTAGCGGCGTTCTGTGCCCGGGATGCCGCGATGCCCGGAGGTGCTGGATCAGGCACAGCTCCGCGTCCTGACAGCTCTGTCGGTGGTGGGGTCAGGCGTGCAGCCCTGTCAGACACCAGCCCTCGGCTCGGTGACATTGCAGTGCGGACATTCCAGCCCAAATACCGGGCCAACCATTAAAAACTACCGGGGTCCATCGAGATTGTGTCTAAATTCCATATGAAGGCAGAACTTGAGTAAGACTAATTGCTTGTTACAAGCGTGGAGAGGAAAGAAGGTGAAAGGATGCAGGAAGGTAGAAGAGGAGGCTCGATATATGGTCAGAGCTTAACAACACAGCCTGCACGTTTATTTGTCTGTGCTGTTTTGCTTCCCAGAGCGTACAACCTATAAAGAGTAGCGTAAGATTTTTAGTTTCTTTAGTATGCCATGGAAAAATGCTCTAATCCATTTAGCAAATGTGCAACTGCATCAAGGGGATCTGCTAACAAAATTACTTTAAAAGTACCAGAAAGAGAGAAATTTGAGCTCAAGTCTTCCTAAAGCAATATGTTCCTAAGTTTGCACAATACATCAGGCTCCAGTTGGAGGTGGCTCACCTCACCCACAAGGAAACTACAGCAGAGGAGCAACTTCCTTTAACTGCCGTGCAGCTTGCAGCACAGACCTGTTTTTTTAACTCCAATTTAAGAATCTTGTTCAATTAGAGCTACAGTACTTTTAAACATGCCCCTGAAATCAGAATTAACTATGGATGTAGGACCCAAGACTGCTAGTCAAGGTAAGACCTTGAACACAATGCTTTAAACTTTGGTTAGCTGCTTTAACCTTTAGGGGAGCGAATGCCTCTGTGTGTGATTATAGCAATCTCCTGAAACACACCTGTAATCTTCTTGAATCTTCCATTCTGGTCTAATATTCTTAGGTATTTCAAGTGCACAGGATGGAATGACAGGGAATCAATAATTTAGTAGCTATTTGCTTCAGACTTCAGTCCTACATGTTTGTTAGGTTTTTTTAATAAACTGCTTACAATTGGAAAAAAAATCTGACACTTGTGACCTTAAGTTCTTGCACATCTGTTTGGTGGAGCTTGCTCTCCATACAAGTTGTATACCAGTAAGAGTCTTACAGCGGAAGAGTAATGGATGGTCCAGTTAATCTGCATTTCCAAGGAAGGGTTGCATCACCAGTGTGTTATTCAGCTTTCTGTTATTACTGTCTAACCCCAGCAACTACAAGAAGTGGACCAGTTAAGTAGCTTTACTTGTAATTATATTCATTGTTATAAATTATATGACTATACATTTTCTACTTAAGGCAAATTGCTTTTTAAACAACAGAACAATGAAGCTGCTTGACTAGTTTTTGTGTAGTAAGTACTTCCTGTACTCAGTGCCTGTTGTTTTTAATGTAAGCAATAAAATCTTGGCTGCTCTCCCTTATGTCATTTAAAAATCCAGGATGGCTTTTTCAAATGCTTCTGAGGCAAAACTTGCAATTACCGCAGGTCTGGAAGGGGTTTTGCGTATTTGTACAATAGCCTTGTTTATTATTTATTTATTAAATGAACATAGCAAGTACAGCATCTCTGTGTCATTTTAACAACTTGTGCAGCCATAATGAACTTCACATAAAATTTATCAAGATTAGAGACTTCAAAAATGGGAAAGTTCTCTTAATTTCATGAAAAACAATCTTGCAGAAAGGCTCTGTGGTGTTCCCCCTGAAAAATAAAATCACATAGGCTCATTCCTTGTTTCAGGGAAGTTACTGGCAAGGGGAAGGTATCTCATCAGCTTGTCCACAGGGCATGTCCTTTGTTTCTTACTGCAGATCAGAAAATCCAGTTAAGTGATGTACTGCAGTAGTAGATGAAGCTCTGGTCAGTCCTATTCATAGATGTACTTGTTCTATTCATCATTTGAACTCTGAGTAGTGAAAGATGAGATCACTGTAGACTGATGTAATATCTACTGATCCCCAGCCTTCCTAGAGTTTCAGACATCCAGGTTATAAAACTTCCCATATAAAACTTTCCTATATAAAACTTTCCCCTCACAAGAAGGGAAACTCTATGCTTTATTTGAAAATTCAGCAGATTGTTCAAGTAGTTCCTCAACAATTTGACGTTTCTGCTCAGTAGTTTCAAGCATTCCCAGTTCATAAAGAATAGCTGCAGAGCTTTAAACTGTTACAGCTCAGCTCTGATCTGGATCTTTGGCACTGATGAATGCTCTCTGCCAAATGCTGCTGTGTACTATTATAGAAAATCAATAACCGTGTTACAGTTCATAGTCTGCTATCTGTGTATTAACAGCTGACAGAGCTGACTTAATGTCATGACAGATTTTATGCTGAATCTTAGGACTCATTTCCTTTGTTGTCTTGTGACTGCCAAGAGGGTGTACTGGGCAACTGGGAGCCTGTTACTGTTTCACAGTGCCACCGCAATGTTTGCCATTCCCCTTTATGGAGTTTTCTCTGTTTGGCATCTGTCAGCGAATGCATATTCCCTTGTAAGCAAACTTGTAGAAGGAAAATTTGTCCTAGAAGACAGCCTGAAATAGCAATGACTGTTGTTTAGCACTCCTTTAAGAGTATTTGTTTTTCTTGATCCATTTCTATGTATATTACAGGCTTCCCACTAATTTGTTTTTGGGTTTTTTTAGTGTGAAATTCTGTCTTAAATAAATATTACAGTATTTTGGAGAGGACTTTTAAAACTATGTTTCTAAATCCATTTCCACAGACCACACACTGTCCTTCCTCTGCAGCGTCCATTCTAGTGTGGGTAGCTGCCTATTGTCTAAACAAAGATTACATTTGCTTTGCACATCGGTATGAAAGGGTTTTTAAAAATTCTTTCAACCAGCCTCAGACTCTACCCCTACTGAATAAACTCCTTAAGAAGAAAAATGACATTGTCTCCTTGCTAATTTTTTTATCTTACCCTAAGATTTCTGAGAAAATCAGTAAAAACGACTTATGAGTTGTTCTTACTCTGTTAGGTCTGTTAAACATTTTTCATTTGCTCTCATTTCAGTCCCTGCATGCTGCTCAGCTCGCTACAATCTTGCGCTCCTGGCCTGTTTTGGGTTCTTCCTCCTGTATGCATTGCGTGTGAACCTCAGCGTCGCTCTAGTGGATATGGTAGAACCTAACACAAGCTTAGCAAAGAATGTGACTTCCAATGTGTGTCCAGAGCATTCTTCCGCCATAAATGTTCCTCGCAACACAACGGTGAGGTCTCAGACATATTGTCTTGTAATGTGGCATGTCAAAGTGGTTTTAGTAGAAGTCTGTGATAGATGGAACCATACTTAGGTGGCAAGAAAACAGGCTGTTTTTCACTAGATGGCCTTTCCAGTGGTTCTTTTAAAGCGATTCTGGGAAGTATTAGCCTTAAATGACTAGCTAGTTAAGGAGTGCTGTGCTGAGGGTCAGCTTTTTTACGTTACCTCTTTTCTGTGATATTCCTTAAAGATTGGCTAATCTGACTATGTAAATCTTTCATGACTCACTGTTTTATATGCCACTAATCAATTGTTACTGTTACATCTGCGTCAGAGCTCACATCACCGTCCAATTTGCCTGCTTTTTGTACAGTCACAATGGCATGAAATTTCATTACAAATTAACATGTAATATTTTTCTCTTCATTTCTTTGATCTCTTTCCCAGGTCATGCTTTTTGCCTTTATATCCTTTACCTCTGACTTCCAGTAATCCTTAAAATCACATTTCTTAACTGAACTGCTGGATATGGAAAAAAAACCTTCTAAAAAAATCCCCAGTTTTGTGAATTTGGACTTGCACAGATCTTGTCTTGTAGTTGAAGTTATTCCTGAGCACTCTTGCCATCTTCCTTCTTTCATTTTGTTTGTTTGTTTAGAGGTCATTTATTGTTTATCACAAACAAATTATAATGGTGAGCTTTATGGGAAGGTTCTGACTCATCATTTCTGTGAAATATATGCTGCTCATTTAGATGCCGAAAAATTGATCTTTTGGAAGTGATCCCAAATGTCAGAATCACTTTATTGGGCAACAGTTCATATCTTCTTGCTGGCTTCCTTTATAGCTGCAGATTCCTATCTCAATCATCTTCGCTTTTATCGCATTGTCCACTGAAGTCATCTTCCCTCTGTTGTGCTTCTCCCATTATTCCACCTACCTTTTTGAGCCCTGTCCTTTACTGCTCTCTTGCTTTATATTAAATTTAAGCACCTGTATTTCCTTGTTTGTTTTTTTTGTCCATAAATTTTCTGCAGGTAAAGCCATTTTATAGAGCACGACAGAATGTCCACTCTGTGATTCAGAAGTGGGATTTGTACTCAGGCAGATTTACATACCTGTCACCTAACCCAAGCTGCTTAGAATGCAGAAAGGCATAACTGCCAGAGCGCTTGTATTTCATGTAGTGATGACTTCCATACTTCGGTTAGATATGTCTGAACAGACTGTAAACTACCTGAATTAGCTTTTAACACAACTTTGATTGCAGTATAGGTGAGTGTAGGGGAAGGAGACCCTAGGGAGTAGGTCACGAAAAAATTGAAATTTATTTATAAAGGACTAAATAGTGTATCTATGTAACATAAAATATGGTCAGAGAAACTGTTGTTTTTAACTTACTGCATTTTGTTGGGGTTTTTTTCCTCTTCTTAGGGAGAAAAATATTCTTGGGATGCTGATACTCAGGGATGGATCCTTGGTTCTTTTTTCTATGGCTATATCATTACTCAGATTCCAGGAGGATATCTTGCAAGCAAAATTGGAGGCAAGCTGTTGCTGGGGTTTGGCATCTTTGGTACCTCTGTATTCACCTTGCTTACTCCCTTAGCTGCAAATTTGGGAGTTGGCTACCTCATAGCTGTCAGAGCCTTGGAAGGACTGGGAGAGGTAATCCTGCTTTCTCTGTGTAACTTGAATATGTATCTGAATAATTTGTTTAAAATTGTAGTGATTAGACTCTGTGGGGGTTGGTATGCTGGAATAGTATATGGATTGTTTCATTCAAGTGGCTTAGTTTTATGTTTTTAAAATAATTAAAGCATTTGCACTATATTTTAGCCTTAGCTTTTCAGATAAGAAATGTAAGGATACTTGAGCCAAAACTACAGTTATTCTCATTTTCCAGAGACCAGGGCCTCAAAATAGTATTGTTTGTATAATTTCTGCTTTTCCAGTATATACAGAATCAAAAGCAGGATAAATTAATTCTGCCTCCTTATTCTCATGCCTTGCAGAAGTTTTATAAGTGGTTTCTTGCTAGACAACAAACTAACAGATTGTACTACTGCTTTTTAATGAAACATGCTTTGAAGCATGTAAAATTGAAGTGAGTTCTAAAATTCTCGCATTTCAACAAAATGAAATGATGTTTTCTAGGGTGTTACCTTCCCAGCTATGCATTCAATGTGGTCTTCTTGGGCTCCTCCAATGGAACGCAGCAAGCTCCTTAGTATTTCATATGCAGGTGAGAAATTCCCATGCTGATAATGGGATTATAAATTTTTACTGCTGTAACAGGGAGGATTGACTTAAATCAAAGGGATTTATATTGTAAATTTTAATCAGCATTTAATCCAGAAAGCATAACATTAAAGTAAGTCTTGTTTTCCATTAGTTTTCTTCATGGCTTTTATAACCTGACAAAAGGTAGTGGTCTACAAATAAGTATAAACTTGGGTCAAACTTTGGTATAAATGATGCAAAGAGTTACTGTGAAGCTGATTAAGAGAAGATACTGTAAATAAAAAAGATTTAGTATTAGGAACAAAAAAGCTGGGGCAGTCACAGGATAAAGCTGTTTGGTTGTTTTTCGGAGTGTTTTTTAAGTGTTCTTGGAGGAGCTTGGGGAAGAAACCATCCAAGGTCCCATGTATTGCTGCAAGAGCTCCGTGTCAGAGTCCAGTACTCCCTGACCAGATTCTCCTAGATACTCTACATCTGGAAGGTGTAATATTTGATACTGGATTTACTTGTTTGAAGATAGCTGATGTTACACAGGATTTTTGATTTAGCAGAGTGATACAGAATTTACTGAAAGCACAGTACAAATATAAGTTAGCAAATGTAAGTTGACACTTATAAAATATAGCAATTGCAATACACTTCAATTTGGGTTGAAGGCAAGTCGAGTTTGTTGTTCTCTCAGAAATTCTGTTGTTGTTTAGCTTTTATACTTTGTGTTGGGCTGACCCACGTATTCACTTCCCTCATGTTGGTCTGGCTAAGTCAGGGAGACAGTCACACTTTTAATGAACTGAATGAGGAGAAACATTTACGCCACCAGCTGATCCACTCGACTGACATAGCTGCTTATCTAAACCAAAGCCACCTTCTGGTGCCCTTTGTGTTGAGATAAAGTCAGCTTCTTTGCAACAACTGTGGTTGGTCACACCCAGCATTATTCCCTGATCTTCTTCCCATTGCTCTTGCCCTCCTCCACTGAACCTTGTTGCATTTTAGGGGTTTATTGGTCAGTCACATTGCTTGGTGCAATATTTGAGGGACAGGTGAAAAACATGGGTTTCCAAATGTGCTAGTCAAAATTGATATTATTTCTTTGAGGATGACAAATTTTGTATTCAGTTACTGAAGTAATGGTTTGCTTTGCTCACTCCTATTAGTAATAATTCTGTTACAGCTTTTTTATTTGACCTGTGGTTTATCAAGAAGACAGGGCTATACCATATAAACTTCAGCTACAGTTTCTTAAGGAGCTAGGACAGTCTAGTGACAGTCTAGTGATTTTCCCAGAGGAATGAAGCCTTAATCCTTTCTTGCTCACATTTCTTCACTTTGCTCTGAACCAAGTGTCTCATCACTCATTGAAGTGACATTTCAATGATCTACTTCAATACACCTAATGCATCAGAAAGCTTTTTTTCTTTCTCTTTTTTAAAAATCTGTTTTCTGCCTTAGTGTTTAATTAAATCCACTTTAAAAGAAGTCTTCATGTGAGACCCAGCACACAAGTTAAGCAGAGAGTACAGGGTTGGGATTGCCTTCTACTGCATCTAGCAAATGGGAGTTTTTAAACTGTCCTTATGTAATTTGTGAAACTATATGCTAATGTACTAGTGAGAAGAGTCTGTGGCCTTGAAGAGCCAATTGTTAGCAGTCACGGGTGGCTAAGACATCTTGTGTAAGCTTGGCAGGCTGTTTTCCTGCACATTGGCCGTCATGTGCTCGGTAGTTAATTTAATCGTGATCATGTTGATTTTCTGAGAGTACATGTGGTTAAGGTTATATATAGCTGTTACTTTGATTTATATTTTGCATGATGTATGTGTTTTTGTTGTTCATGGTTGGAGCTTTCTGCCTCAAATAAAAATTACTGTTTCCGTGAAGATGGAATCTAGGTAGTCAGAGTATCAATACAATGTTAATATTTTCTGAGTTGAGATTAGGTTTGGAGAAGTAATCGTACAGATAACATTAAGAGACAAAACCTACTGTTTATCACCAGTAGAGTGTCTAAGTATGTAAATAATATGGGTTTCTGGTTTAGATTTCGAAAGGGAAACACCTGCCGTCCTTATTCTTTGCAAAATTTATGTTGAATTATAAGCACAGGAATAGTTCTTTCTGGGTTTTGGCTGTATTCTGAACTGGAATCTGCTCATCTTTCCCTTCTTCCTTGATCCTACACCTTGTCACATTTAGGGAACATGGAATTTGAACCTACTGGTTATATATGGCTGACTTCTGGTTCATGTTTCTAGCATTCCTGGTTTTGTAGAGCTAGTAGGAGATACGAAAAATGCAAACTGACTATATTGTAACACTTTACTCCCGAAGCCTTAATTATACTGCATTCAGCTCTCTCTTGTTTTACAGCAATACTAGTTGACTAATTTGCATTGCTTTAGATGTGTTAGAGCCGTCACTTTATTGGAGACAAATGTGCCAAGAATTATTATCTTTTATTGCTCTTTGCTTCCAATTTTGGCTTTGTAGGGCACTGGGGCTCTATTTGCTTGGAGCTGCCGAAGCAGCTCATTGTGCCTGTGTTTCTTTAAAGCAAATCACAACCCTCTAGTGGTGGTGACAATCTTTATGCATGATTTATTACAGAGAAATAAAATAACTCTGAAATGCCACTTACACTTAAGGGGTCCATAGGAGATCTAATTATTTTTCCGCTTTGTTTTGCTTTCTTCTGGTAGGTGCACAGCTGGGAACTGTTGTGTCTCTGCCACTATCTGGTTTAATTTGTTACTATATGAACTGGGTTTATGTGTTCTACATATTTGGTGAGTTTGTGTTGTTTTGATTTTTCTTAATTATTTAAAGTACAATCCACATTCTTTTTGAAAAGCATATGTTAGAAAACTTATTTTGAGTTTTAAAAGTGTGTTTGACATTTTGGGTTGCTGTTTTATTCCTTCTGGGCAATTAGAGATATTTAAAGCTAAGTAGATTCCAGTGAATGGCTAAATAAGCTTTCTTCCAATGAGCAAAGATGTCTCTGAGTTGGACAAAAGCTGGTACAAGTCAAATGCTCTTAACTCTCCCATCACTTGAAAACAGCAGGCTGAAATTTCTTATCTGGAGTGTGAAATTGAGTTAATAACTTTAATCCCAGGAATAAACTTCTACTTTGAATGAAAGAACGTGTGAAAAGTTACTGCTGCTTAAAGTGTGGAAAATCTCTAGCAGTCACAGGGACCATGAAAGAATGCCCAAAATGCAAGGCATAGCATGTTTACTGTGGCTTATGTTCTGGAAGAAGCTGAAACAGAAAATACTTTTTTTAACAGCATCTAGCTAACAGGTCTAGCTGATGCTTTTTCCAGGTCCGTTTACATGTCTGAGCCATTTCATATTCTCCATGGGGAAGAGGGAATCAGAATGTAAGACGAGGGTTACATTTTCCTCAAAAAAACCGTGTCCAATTTCTTATAAGTTACAAGGATTCAAACCAAAGAACTGAACAAGATGAAATAAGTTGCAATGTTACAGTTACATAAACGTGCAGTTAATTTGGACTGATTATTGAAAAGTTACCTTTTTTCAAAGGATAGTTCTGGAGTTGGCTTAAGAAAGAAAAGGAGGATTGGTGCATCGATTAAGCTGTATGTAGTGATATTCTATGTATGTGCACAAAGCATTTTTTGTGATTAAACTTCACATGAATTTTTATTTCCTGAGGATGAGCCATATCCTTTGTGTCTCTTCCATGTGACTGATAAGAATACAATTATGTATGTGCATCAGCTTTCTTGCTGCATGAAGCACTTCAAGTATAAAAAAAAAAAGAGGAAAAAACAAAAAGTCCTGCTTAGTCATCTTCATTGTTTATTGTATCTAAATGTGCATTTTTAAGACACTTTGGGGAACTAGTGTTTGTAAGTAGATAAAAAAATAATGTTCATTAAAATTATATTAGAGTTTTGAGAAAACACTTCTGATTATATCATCTGAGATTATATACTCGCTCAATATAAGTGCTTTTTAAAAATTTTTATCTCTTCACCCATCTTTTCACAATAATAGGTGCACTTGGTGTATTATGGTGGTTCTTCTGGATGTGTTTGGTTAGTGATACACCAGAAACTCACAGGAGCATTTCACATGCTGAAAGAGAATATATACTGTCTTCTCTAAAAGATCAGGTACAGCACTTTGGTGTAGACATACCTAGTTAAGCCTAAACATAAACCACAAACATTGTCATTAATGTCATGCTCTGTTTATGTATAGAATAGCATTCTTAAACTGAAATGGAAGCAGGATTTTTCGAACCAAAAAATTTTTAAAAATAATGCAGTTGTAAACTTAAAATCAGCAATCAAATAGCATTTATAATAATGCCTTTTGTTACAGATGTTTTTGTGGTGCTTTATTTAAAAAGCTTTTTATTTTTAAAAAAAGCTCAAATATGTCACTTTATACTAGATGCAGACCTGTATAATGTCTTCAACATTTGCAGTATAATATTTTAGAGCATTTCTCTTTCTCAGTGTGTCATCTAGAGTAAGAAACAGATTGCTGTTTGCAGAGAAAATGCTAATGAGCCACATCCTAAAGTTTGCATAAGATTCATTCCTGTGACTGGGGGAATATGTATTTACAAACAGTGAAGCTGGCTGAGAGACCACAATTAATATCTGAGTCGGAAAGATTCAGCTAAATAAACACCTCAGGGGTGACTAAATATTAAATTATTTGTAGTAAAAGCAGAAGGCATCAAATTTCAACAAGGGAAGGCATGCTTTTTGAATTACAAAATGTAGTATTTGGTTTACTTTGGAATAGTAAACATCAGAGCAGTAACATACCTTAGTACACCTTCACTGAGAACTGAAGACAGTAATTAATTCATTGCTGATGACTTGTATCTATCAACCGAGACTCATTTTGTGCCTTTCAGAATGGGTGATCAGCATAGATTTGATTAGCATCAAAATGCTTTATTTAGTAAATGTTCATATCAACATCCTGATTTCTTTCTTTTTCTCTTTTTGTCTCCGGACTGCCAGCTTTCTACACAGAAATCTGTTCCCTGGAGACCTATGCTGGGGTCTCTTCCACTCTGGGCTATTGTTGTGGCACACTTCTCTTATAATTGGACTTTCTATACACTTCTTACACTCTTGCCCACATACATGAAGGAGATCCTGCGATTTGATGCACAGGAGGTAAGATACGTGCAAATATAGTCACTTTCTTCTGAATTAAAGAAACTAAATCATCTGCTGTTTAGAATAGAAGAACCCGTTTAAGAACCTTGGAATGTAAACATATAGATGGGAAATGATAACCCCGCACAGTGAAGCAGATGCATCAAAAAAGTTGCCTGCCATATAATTTCCACTATCTTTACTTATCTGACATTTACCTTAGTGCTAGTTTTCAAGGTAAATTTTCTGTTTGAAGATGCATGGTACCCATCTTTAACTGCTCTGTTTTAAAACATAACTATAAAAATATTTTCCCCGATCTATGGCTTCTATGATTATTTCAGATTTTACACCAAGTTTTATGGCTTCTGAAATACTGTCTACTTCTTTGCTACCTCATAGAGGAGAACATTTCCAGTTAAAAATAAAAACTAAGAAAACCACTGGACAAGTGGCATTTTTGAAAGTATTTTAAGGATGGGGTTTGGGGGAGGAAGGGACCAGAAGGAAGCTTCATTCTGATTGGATCAGTTTCCAAATTATCACTTTCTTTCCTCAATGAGCAGCAGAGGTAAAATACCTTTTCTTACTAAGGTAACTGGATGAAACAAAACCATAGCCTTAAGGTCCAGATACAGTGCTTTTCAAGGAAATTTTATAAAATTGAGTTACTTATCAGGGAAAAATTAGGAGTTGAGGGAGGTGGAATATTCTTATTTATAGCAATTACTTGACTGTACTGGTCTGTTTTTAATGAAACTGTTTTGGTGATGGCATAGCTTACCTGGAGAAACTGGTATAGCTAAGATAAAAAGGTGCTCAGAAATTTCAAGACGTTTAACATAGTCTTTTCCTGGTTTAAAAAACAAAACTGGTTTAGAGCAATCTGAAGATGAATGCCGTGCAAGAAAGACGTGATGCCAGCAATCTTGGGAGGAGAAGATGGGGAACCTTAGCATTAGAAGAGAAGGTTGCATTAGGACAAGCTGCAAAATGGCTGGAAAAAACTAACTGAAGTTGCTGATTGGGTTCCTTACTGTGCCTCTTCAGGTATTCCCTGAAGAGGCATCAACATCTGTGGAAGTCATTTGCTACCACGGCTCTCAGTGGCACATAACGTTTGTAAAACACACGTTGCATTAAATGGTTCTGCTGTGAAGTGGTTTCCTCTGTCTCTGGGTTATGTTTCTTCTTTTTAGAGCAACTTAGAGTACTGACTGTTGTGAACATCAAAAAAAAAAAAAGCTTGTGTAATAGTGTAGAACTAACTTTGTTGCCACACATTTAGATGGAGATTGCATTACCGTTTAAAATATTATACAGTTGTTGCTGTTCAGTTTCCTTTCTAAAATACAGAAATTAGTTATAAATAATGCTGTGTCTTTGAATAGTGCTTTTAAAAAGTTTTTTAATTACTGAGACTCTTCTATTTTTCAAAATTTTACCTACTGTTAGTGAAAACTGAGCATTGAAATCCAACAGGCAGCATGCACAAGTGCTGATACAATGAACTGGAGGTGGGGATGTGTTTCTTGTTTCAATTCAAATTAAAATTCCTAGGGAATCTTCCACTTCTTGACACTTCTTGACAGTTAATACGTTTTATACTAGTGTATAAAGGTTACAGTATTTCTATTCAAATACCTCTTTTTAATCATGGGTATGGTCAAATTATAGCTCTGTTATCAGTAGCTATCTGTAATTGTTTGGAAAGGCTGTAAATGTAGGCAGTTTAATAGTACCTTTTGTTTCCCTTCATCTGCAAATCATGTAGAATCAGACAGAAGTCTCTAAACAGCACTTGTTTAAAGTAATGGGGATTAACTGGTGAGTTCAGTGTAAGTCATGTCAGATCTGAATAACTCTGCTTTGGGATTTCAGGATGTCCAGCCTAGATGTGATGAAAGTCCTAGTTCTATATTTTGTCTTCTGTTTACAGCAAGCACCAGATATTTCAGCAGATGGATAAGGAATAATGTAATGTAACAGTAGTACAAAACCAGAGATTCTATATAGTTTTCAAAATTCTGAATAATATTTACAGCTTCCACTAACTTTAGTAACTCCCTTGATATTGGTGTCCTGGAAACTTCCATGATCAGGTTGATTTCCACAGGATACCTTCAGTTACAGTTTTCTTATTCCTGAACCCAGTTGCTGATTTTTTAAACCTTGGAGTTTTTGGTCTGACTGCATTGGTAGTTATGGATTAAGTCATGTGATGGGGCGTTTACACATGGGTAACTTTATTATGCTTTGCTTTTTCTATCCCTAGGTTTGTATTTTATGTAATACCAGCAATAATTATGTGGATGGATGGAATTGTCACCTCTGGTTCAGTCTCAGTTAATGTTCCAGCACAAGTGATTTTTCAGCATATTGATTTGTCATTTCAGTGTTTTAACTGTCATCTTTTAACCTCCTTAACAGAATGGATTTTTGTCTGCCCTACCTTATTTTGGCTGCTGGTTATGTATAATTCTGTCTGGGCAAATTGCTGATTATTTACGGGAAAAACAGAACTTCTCCACTGTTTGTGTTCGCAAATGTTTTACCCTAATAGGTAGGTGCAGTATCATCTCTTGGAACATACAATCTTAGAACATATAATAATATCAATTTGGGAAAGCTTAGGAGCTTGGGAGAGTAGTCTGACATTCTGTTGTGAGATGAGGCAGCATTGTTCATGACTTGAGAGGAGCAACTTTATCTGTACAATAATGTGTCAGGAGTAAATCCTATCTTTTTCCATGAAAAGTAGGCCTATTGGATAAGAGAACAATAAGAGATTGTCAAAAGCTTTTTTTAGATCAAGATAATTGGACTACAAGCAAACCAATCAAATAAACAGTCAGGTAAAGTCACCATAAAAGGGTGACTGAAACACTGTTATCAAACAAGGTTTATCAGACTGCCGGGATGTTGTTCTGCATGAGCCTGTTCTGTTGTTCAGTGTTTTGTTTATCTAAGGCTTAAGCAAGTAAATAGGAATACACTTGTAAAATTTACAGTTGCGACCACAGTAGGAAGATCAAACAGAATCCAAAATGGTCTTGACTGACTGGGAGGAGAGAGGATCTGAAATCACCAACAGATCAGCCAGATCAGATTTCAATAAACACAGGTAAAAGGCTGTATTTAGGAAAGAGGAGTTGATTGCTGAGTAAAAGAGGGAACAGGGGAAAGAAGTTGAAGGAAAAAAAAATACATTAGGCACAGGATCCACAAAAGTTGCAGCCCAGTTATTGTATGGTCATCCTTGCTGGCTTCTCAATTCAGCTGACTCAACTGCTTTCTTTAAAGCAGCTCCTGTAATAAATTCTCAGGCATTTTGTTTGTTTGTCTTAAGTCTATGCTATTTTGGTGATTCGGTTTACTGCAGGGCTACACATCTCACACCCTTGTATGTATAACAGGAGAAAAAATGTTGTTGTCTTGGGAAAAGTAGGACTTAGGTTGGCTTCATCAAGAAAAACATGTACTTGGAGCTGTTTGCAGAGGTCACAATGGGGTCATGTGAATGGGCTGTGGTCCTGGGAAATGGGTACCAAAGTTAACTGCAGATAGGAAGCAGTGTGCCTGAGCTCATGGTGGCTGATAAGCTGTTTCCAGTGCCCGATGCAGCATCTCTACAGCTATCCTGGGTTCACTCAGGGTTCACAGTGTCAGTGTAGCTTCAATTTTTTTATAGCAATAAAAAAAAAATAATTTGTGAGGTAATTTTCAGTATCTGTTGATTTTTGTTAATTTTTTAATCTAGTTTGTTCTTTACCACTAGAGTGGGATATTTCTGATCTAGTTGCTGTTTCTTGAGACAACAACAGTTTTGCAACCCATCTGCTCTTCCTTTTCACAAGGACATGTAGTGATAGGACAAGGGGGAGTGGCTTTAAAGAGAGTAGATTTGAATTAGACAATAGGAAGAAATTCATTACTGAGAGGGTGGTGAGGCACTGGAACAGGTTGCCCAGAGAAGTTGTGGCTGCCCCATCCCTGGAAGTGGTTAAGGCCAAGTTGGATGGGGCCCTGAGCAACCTGATCCAGTGGGAGGTGTCCCTGCGTGTGGCAGGGAGATTGGAACTAGATGATCTTTAAGGTCCCTTCCCCCCGAAACCATTTCTGATTCCGTACCGTCCCACTGTAACGCGCGTGGTGCAGTGCCGGTTCTGTACGGCAGGGGGCGGTGGAAGTTGTATGGGAAACGTACACTCCACTTGGCGCGTCCCAGTGTCTCGTGTTAAACGTCCATTGATTCTGAGGCTTCTGTCTTAAAGGAATGATTGGACCTGCGGTGTTCTTAGTAGCAGCTGGATTCATAGGCTGCAACTATGCACTGGCTGTTGCGTTCGTGACCATATCAACAACACTAGGAGGATTTTGTACATCAGGCTACAGCATCAATCATCTAGACATAGCACCTTCGTAAGTATTACTGAAGCTGTTGTTAGTGCATGTCAAATGTTTGTGACCCCTCTTTTTTCTTTTTGTGTTGCTGGGGTGGCTTGGAAATGTATCTATGGAGCACATGCTGTACAGAGCTGGAGTGTAAACACTGACAATTACTTGGGTTTACAGTATTAAGCACTGTATTTGCAAAAAGTGCAAGGTTGGCAGAGGCTGTGACATAAACAATAGTTTAGAATCATTCCAATTTTGATCCTGCAGTAATAAATTATATAATTCCTGTAATTACAGATTCTAATTATAGACTTGATAGACTTTTGTCATATTGAATTCATGTTCTTAGTAGGACAGTATTTTTTGAACTGCACAGTACAGTTAAGTGTTTCACTGTCTTCAGCTTTTCCATCAGAGCTATCAACCTTTGGTATGAACTTTACCATATTTAAGCACTGTGATACAGGCAAATTATTTGCATTTGAAAAACATTCTGTACACTGGAATCTAATTATTGTTACAAGTAGTTGACCTGATTTGTCAGTACGTGACAAATCAGGTATGTACAATTGCTCTTAAATGAATATTTTTCAAGAATGGAAAGTTAAGACTTCAAGCTGTAATTTCTCCAGTGTTACAAATTCAGAATTAGGCAGATCCATCAGTTCCCCAAAGAGTGTGGATGTATGTATATTCTTCTAAAAGTGCACTGGTAAAAGTCAAGTACTTTACTTTGTCATTCATTTTCCAATTTGTGGTAGCACTTAGATGTGAACAGGGTCAAATGACTTCATGTCCAAAGAAAATGGTGTTTCTGTATTAATGTGTAAAATGAAATGACTTAAAGTGTAGAGTAAAAAACAATTTCTAGAAATACTACCTATAAAAAAATTCTGATCATCTAGTCAATTTATATGGGTCCCAATTGAAGGTGGTATCCAGGCTTGGGCAATTGAAACGATGGTGGTCACATCCACAATCACGGACAATTTTTGACTTAACAAATGGATATGAAATAGTGGGAACTCAGTTAATCTTGGCAGGTGAGGTTACGTAGCAAGCAAGAGGGGAGGTATTAGTGGCCAGCTATAAACTGCTTGTACTGCTGAATTGAATATGAAAGTAAGAAAAATAGCTTCTGTGGTGCACTTTGTTTTAAATCACATATAACTACAAATTTGGAAAATGTACTTAAAGCAGTGCATCTGGGGTGTTATGAGACCATTCATTATACAACTTCTGTTTCAAGCTTAGTTTTGCAGAACTACAATGGTTAGTTTCCAAAATACGTATTAAATTGTGCTTGTTATGTGAGTACAATTTAATGTGTCCATGGAATGCAACAGAGTTGTGACAGGAAAAAGGAAATCATGCAACTGCAGTGTGACTTAGACGCACAAGGAACTTCTGTATGTAGGCAATGGCTGAGGTTTCCCAAACTAGGATGTTGTATGTGTCTTCTAATTTGAGATGCTTCATTTTGAATTTCAAATGTGTTTATTTCAAGAGTCAATTTGTTTATAACAGTATTCAGAGTATTTCAGGTGTTGAAAAAAAGCCACAAGAAGAAAATGAAGTTACACAGTGCCGATGCCTGTCAGCAGGCATAGCTAGGTTCCGCATATGAACTGCTGCTGATCCTTCTGACCAAATCCCACTCTGTTCTTCCTACCCTCGATAAAGTCCTGCTTTTATTCCCTTTGGATTTACACCAGACAAGTTCCTCTAGCTCTTCTTCCCTCTCAGACAGGCAGAAGGGAGCAGACTGAGTGTAAGAGGAGGAAGTGTCTTGCTGGTAGTTCAGGGACTTTGGCCCAGCATTGCCTCTAGAGGCGCATGGCTGCATATGTGGGAAGACTTTCTTTGGTGGTGACGTGGTGAGAGTGAGTGCTGTTTTATTGAAATCAGTGATTTTCTATTCAGCACATGCATGCTTTAATTCAGGGCAAATCAGTCCAAATGGGGACAGAGAAAGAAAAAAAGCATGTCCTTGTAACAGAAGTCATATTAAAAAATTTCTTCAGACACAGAAATGTAAAAAACATATAAGATGAGAAGAAAAGGAAGACTGTCTTTACTCCTCCCCCCACACCTAAGTTTTTTGCAACTTGTCTGAACTTTGTTGGATAAAATGATCAAGGCCGACATACAAAATTTCAAGGAAATACTTGACATAATTGGAGAAATCTAAAAACAAAGTCTGCATGAAAGTGTGAAGGAAACCTCTGTAGAGTCTACTCAGAGCTCAATATTTATTTTTCATAATTTAGTGAAAGATGTTAGAAAAACCAGAAGTGATTCAAAGCAGTTTCAAAATGCACAAATACCCATTTAAATTAGTTAAAAGTATGCTTCCTAGAATAGCAAACAGTCCCTTTTTACTACTAGAACTTGCATAATAATTATTATATTCACAGGAAAAAAGTGAATGAAAATACTGATGCTTAATTAAAAACAATATTTGCTATGTGGTTTTGGTTTCTAACATGTATTTATTATGCCATTTGTGAATTGGATTGGGGAAGGGTTGGGGACAGAAGGGAGACAAGATTGTTCTTCTAGGGAAAATATTGTATTTTAGCTTTTTAAGTCTACATCAATACATTTCTATTATTACAAATTTTAATACTGGTGTTACCATGAGCCCTTGTAATATTCATGTGGTTCTGTTATATACTAAATACTTCACATAGATGTTTTTTTATACTCTTGATTTTACTACTTGACTGCTCTGCAAGTTAATTTGTATTTGGTTATCCCCATTATGCCATAAGAACCTGACCAACAGCTTACTGTTGGTTTTGCTCTACAGACATGTCACTTTTTGCTTTCCCTTTTCATATGGGAGTTTCCACTGTACTAAGGGAGTGTCATCACAGTTATCTGCATCAAACAGCGAGCACTATCAAGAATGCAACCTATGTCAGAAACACTGGGCATAAACAGAGGCATTTAGCCAGCAATTAGTTGCCAGAGATCTTTGTCGACTATGTTTAGTTTTAAAAGTGTATGTTAGCAGTATTGTAGTGCTTAAACATGTTGAAGACAAAGTGCATTTGGTTCTACTTAAAGGCTTTAAATGGGGTTTTGCTTCATGCGCTTATTTTCCTAAGGGAAACTTTTACACTTTGACATTCAGCATCATAAAGGCCTATTAATTCTAAACCACTTTCCAAGATAGGAAGACTGCATTCCAGGTTTAGAAAGAAATAAAGAAGTTTTAACTAAAGCATGGCCACACTTTAAAATTACATGTAGTGTAGACTTTAAAAAATCAACTAGTAGGCTAGATGATTGTTTCCCTTTCTCAGGAAAAAAACACATGTTTTTCTAATATCACTGGAATGAATACGCATATTGCAACCTTTTGTAACAATGTTGTATGGTTGAATTCTCCTGTTTTGGTAAATAAAATTTCAAAGGTATGCATTTCTCTTTAGAGATGAAATAGGTTTCTGTTATGTTAAAATTGGTGAGGACATAATTTTACTCTGAGCAGCCTAAAATGATGACTGGGATATGACTCCTTTCTCCTATGGTAAACTGCAGCTATTAGTATTTTGTGTGATTCTTCAGCCAACGAATCCACCTTGAAAATCTAAAACACAGGGATCTGTGCCCTGGTGGTTGGAAGGTCAAACTGCTGTGGAACATCTGGCTCTTATTTCTCTTCAGTCTCTCTCACAAGTCTGCACTTGTGGTACAGTTTCAAACTTTCGGTATTGCAACATGCCTGTGAGAGAGATCTTGAATTGCTTAGAGATGAGGTGCTGAGACAGATATTAAGCAAGTTATCAGCTTTTCCCAGCAAGTTTTTATGGCCGCTGGTGCATATGCATACATTTGTGTGTGAGAGAGCAGCACGTTCATGGAACAGGAGGCCTCAGAATGGAGCTGCAGGAATGGCAACCAGCAGAACTGGTTTAGTCAGACCCCTTTCCCATTGGCCTTGACCCACAGAAAGCTGAATAGAAGGACTGCCACAGCACTCTGAACTCCTATCTTTGGAATATACACTTTTTAGTGTAAGTGGGGATATCCAGGCACACTGTGGATATTGCCTCCTTGGCAGACAGATTTTTAGCAATGAAACCTGAACCAACTCTTACTGTTGGCAAAGAGCACTTTGTCATACTCCTTGTTGTCTTTCTACTTCAAGACATGCAATGTGTCTTTAACTGCTCCAGTGGATCCATTCCAGACAGTTTTGTTGTGGCTTAGCAAAGGGGATGTGGATTTGGATTATGGATCTTGAGCAAAGCCATAGGCAATTTAAGTTAAATTCCATAACTAGCCTCTGAAAAATAGAGACATAGAGAATCATTTAAGTGGAGAAGGATCTTTAAGATCATCACGCCCAACCATTAATCTAACACTACCAAGTCCACAACTAAACTATGTCCTTTAAAATGTATGTACCAAGGTGACAGTGAGTTGTTATTAGAAGAAAAGCAAGTCATTCACACTGGAATATTTGTGTTTTATTTGTCTTGTGTGATCAAGATGAGGCCTGGTTAGGCAAAATGGTGTCCATGATTAATAAGCCTGACAAGTTAATAAGCAGTGTCAACAACTTCTCTTGCAGGTATGCTGGAATTCTCCTTGGGATCACAAATTCTTTTGCTACTATCCCAGGAATGGTGGGGCCAGTTATTGCCAAAAACCTCACTCATAATGTGAGTTGTTATATTTTTATCTCAATTGAATAGAAATTCCTTCTTCTCACGTCTGCAGTCGTTAAATGAAATGTGGGTTACACCTGTAAATCATGTTGTTCCATTGTTTTGAATTACTTAATTCCTAGCTCTTATTGTCCTGATTCTGATCAGGAAAATAAGGGTAAAATCAAATACCTTTGTAAGACTTGAAAATTTTAGGGACTCACCCCTTATATTCTCTAGAAACAAAATGAATATATTTTTATCACAGTAGAACTCTGATAAAACACCAACTAGATTAGATATTTGTGGTATTGTTTTATCAAATTAGAACAAGTTCTTGCTTGGTTTTTTTTTAATTAGGCTGTCACGTGAGGTGTTGAGTTCTAATGTCAGCATTTGTCAGATAAGTGAGAAACTAGATTCTAGTGTTAGATTTGACTAACAAGGTGCTGTAGTGATTTCGATAGAAAAAGGGAAGCACTGGGGCTTTTGAGGAGTTTTTGATTACTATTTTTTCAATGAACATATGAATTATTCTAAAATCTTTTAAGAAAGGGAGATAGGAGGAGTAAGATTAGTGATGCACTTGAATTTTTGGAGTTGGAGGTAATTCTAAGGATTTTCTTAAAAATCACAGAATCACAGAATATTCTAAATTGGAAGTGACCCACAGGATCTTTGAGTTCAACTCTTAAGTGAATGGCCCATATGAGAATCAAACTCATGGTCTTGGCGTTATTAGCACCATGCTCTAACCAAAAACAATCTGAAAATATTCATTAATTCATTATTCCAATAAAATTAGTTCTTCCAGATATCTTAACAAGTGGGTTGTTTTAGGATATTTTTGTTTGGTTTAGTTTTTTCCCCTCCATACTAATGGTATTCTGTTTTTGTAGTAAGATCATTCACAGGTTTGTTACAGCATCATCCAGAACTTTAAAAAAAACCCCAAAAACTTTAGACATCTACAGATACTATTTCTTTATTTGAAAAGGAAAAAAAACCCAAAAAGCAAATAAACCACAGTTCTTTACTACACATTTATTAAGGCCTTTCTTAAATACCAGAGTTTAGAGGATTACTCTTGAAATCTGAGTGAAGGTAGCTACCTTGTTGGGACCAAAAGGCTTATGATTCTGGAATGTTCACATAGTAGTCATTAAGAATAGCTTACTGCACAGTGCAGGGCACTTCAGCTCTTGGATCACCTGATCTGAAAGCAAAGTAGTGTTTCCCTTACAGTAGCATTCGCTGCAGTTGTGTCGATGGCTCTGCATATTGGGTGATAAACTGATCCAGATTGGGTAATGCAGTTCTGATAAGACTATCTGTGTAAGCTGTATTATAAAACTGAAATTGACTATACTGTTTATTGCATCCTTTATGTTTATAATGCTTTTATGTTGCTGTGAAATCATGCTGAATGGCATTTGCATTTAAATAGGCAAGGCATGTAGCATCGATTTTAAAACTACTTTTTCTCGAGTGTGAAGCTGCAAATTGACTGCATTTTTTTTTTTTTTTTTTGACAGAATACTGTGGGAGAATGGCAGATGGTTTTCTATATTGCTGCCTCTATTAATCTATTTGGAGCGATTTTCTTTGCATTATTTGCAAGTGGAGAAGTTCAGGACTGGGCAGTCAGTGGATATCACTTGCATAGAAACTGAAGGAGATGTTGAAATACCAAAGCTGTGCTGAGTCCCGTTGTGCTTAGAACTGTGTGACCAGAAAAGTGCCTTCGCTGCTGATGCCTAGGAGTCTTCAGAGCTGTTTGGTTAAACTATTTTATCGCTATATCTTTTGTACTGAAAATAATTTGACAGTCTATGTGTGCTATTTCCTAACAAGAAACTACTTGGATTAAATATAGATTTTCATGCTAGGACTTGATATCAAATATGTGATCAGAGACATTTTAAATCAGTGTGCTAGGCTCTAATACTTTCCAGTTTTTAATTAATACTTTCTCAATTAATGTGTAGGCAGATGTTTGCTGATACTAAAATGAGAGGAAAAAGTAAAGTGATTATGTAGCCCTCTAAGGAAGAATGGCATGCAAAGAATTGTACCCAAAAATAAGTTTTGATTTCCATTATGAGACTGATGGGTTTTTTGCTGTTTAAAGAAGTGTAGTAGAGCTCTAGTTTTATACAATCTTTTATAGTACTTTTATTTTGTCAGTGTTTTAATGATGGCTAAGAAATGCACATGTAATTTACTTCTGTTTTACGCACAAGTTTTGAATATATAAACATTCCCTGTTTCATGAATACAGCTTCACAACTAATACACAGCAACAAAGAAGTAAATGTACCACTGGGACTTACAGAAAAAAACATGTGTCCTCTGTGGTGCAGGTTTTTCAAATAGGCCTCATTTATATTTCTTTCTGCAAAGAAGAAGCAGTGCAGCTCAGTGGTTTAAATCTAGGAAGTGTACAAGAGTGAACTAGAAATAGAATATCTGCATGATTATCTTAAAATAACTTTCAGTTTGGCAATTAATTTTTTTGTCTCTTTAAATCAATGCAGTGGAATTCTTTCCTCTTGCATGTAGATATGTTTGTCAGCTTGTAAGTGTAGAAGAAATAAAATAAGGCCAGTGTAGCAAACAGTCAGTAAAATCAGTTCTCTAACAGCATTGTTTGTTAGTCAGATAAAACTAGAGTAGAAAAGAACTAGTGCAATAATCTGGTGCTGTTAGTCTCCTATCAAGATAGAATTTGACACTCAAGAGCATTCTTTGCACAACATGCACTTAAATGCCACAGAGTAGGATTAAAAGTTATCAAAACAGTGGCCTTGTTAAGAACAAATGGCTGAATAATCTTAGAGCCACAAAGCAAAGGAAAATTCTTGTGCCAAAGATTCCTGGATTGGAGCAATTAGGTAAAAAAGAAAAATCACTGGGCTCTGGGTTTTTCATTTACCACCAATCCAAAAGAAAATCCCAGTATTAAAGCTGCTCCAGTGGAGCCTACCTTCCTTCATTTCTAGGAAATGGCATCTGCCTCTCCTTTTTAGCTTTAAGAGCCATTTTGTTTTGGCCTTCCTTAAGTGTCATGTTCTCTGATGGTGGATTTAAACTGTGTTTAAATCTCTGTTTGTGTCTGCAACATTTCCACAATAAACAATGTGTTGTTCAGATTAAATTAGTACTTATTCAGTGGAAGTATGTTAAAACTATATCGTGTCTTCAGTGTTTCTACAATAAATAGATTGAATATTTATATGTGCATCTGTTGTTGAACATTACTATCTCCCTGAAGTTAGACCACCATTTTGAAAGTATGCTGAACAACAAGGTTGGTGACTGGCTTAAGGAATGGTTAATATTTTCTTGGAAAATCACCTTCCTCAGAAGTTTTTTGTCTGGCTTTACAGGTAAGTATTGTCTTCTGTTCCACCTGGCACTGGATTAAAAGTAATAATTCAACTTTATGTGAAAATAAATTTGTACTCTTTCAGTATCTTTGGTTAAAAAGAAGGGGGGAAAAGTTTAAAAACTTAAAAGATTGTATATAGTTTAATTTATGCCTTTGCTTTTCTAGAGATCATTATCAGGCAGCACATGGACAGGGTTGCAATTCTTCCACCTGTTCTGACGTTGGAAACTTCAGCCTCCTGTGCTTCTAGTCTTTTTCTTCCTGTGCTTCTAGTCTTTTTCTTTGAAAATAGTCCAGTTGAATATCAAACTTTTAAAAATTATATTTAAGGGAGTAGATGCAGTAGAAGTGTATGTAGACATACATATCAGTTGAATCAGCCTGAACCAGATTTAGTTAAAACTGAATTTTAGGCATATCAGCAATTGAGGAGTCCAGAAATTTTTGGACCAGCATACTAGATTTTATTTTCCCTTCATCTAGAGCACCATTATTACTCATTTTGCATACTCTGTAACTTTTAAGTCAGCTTAGAAAGTGGGACTGAAAAAATGCTGTAAATCCTTATATTATTTGTGGACAACAGGCTACACTAAAGCTAATATACAGCTATTTCTGATTTCATTTTTAAAGTATCAAAATATAGGGTGGGATTCTTGATTCAGCGAGGCTTTTAACCTATAACAAACAAGAATATCCCCTAAAAATTCCTTAAGTGTTACATTCCTGTATCAGGCTTGCAAAAAGGAAAATCTATTAGAAAAAGCTGTTAAAATATTTTCTGCTAATCATTATATTATTTTTATTGCATTGCCACGCTCCTGTTTTCATGGCTCTCTCAGCCAGTTTCATCTGTTCAAAGATATTTCTCATATTCTGTATTTTCAGGAGTAACGAGGGGTTTGAGTACCTCTTGTCTCAGTTCACCTGTGTGACACAAGATCTTGACAGAAATTGGGCAGTGTTTTTGTGGTGACTGTTTTCCTGAAACAATCCCATAACTACTATTTCTTGCTGCATTTCCTTAACAGATATACCAGAGCAAGAAATTGTGCTCTCTGTTCCATGAAGAACCCTCTAATTAGGATGTCCACCTGGAATGAGGAAAGTCAGTTCAAAAACAGATTTCACGCGTTGCAGAGCAGGAGTTAAACCACTGCTTTGGGAACATGTCTTATTGTTGCCAGGTATTTTTAAGTGCTTTCTCTTCAATGTCTGCTTCTGACACAGTTCTGCTTAATTATTTTTTTTTAACATTTAGTGCAAATTTCTATCAACACTGGAAACAGAGATGGAATAACTTCTCAGAATATCCTACAGCATGTGACATGGGTATTGCCTGAGATCTGAATCATGGTCTCTTACAGCCTGAAAAAGTACCTTCACATTGCTTTGCAAAAGATTAAATGCCACAAAGTAATGGGTGTGGTATTTCTTTGTTCTAAGGGTACAAAGTATCAGTCAAGTACCTTAAAGAAGTCCAAAGTATTTGGCACCCAAAAATACGAGTTAACTTATATAGGCCCTTTTAATGCTAACCTAATGAAGGTTTAAAAACTCATCATAATACATCATCACCTGTGCATGGTGCTTCCCCATCTACATGTTCCTCTGTAACTGGTACCAACTGCGTTTGCTGTGTGAAAGGGTCATCTTTGTTGATTTCCCAGAAATTGAATTGTTCCTGTGATGTATCTTTTGTCTGGCTTCTCCTCTCAATCACTTAATTACTTATTTGCCAATTTCCCCTCTTCTGGTGTCTGAGAATGTTTGGCTCCATGACAAATGAACTAACCTTTGAGTTTAACAGGTCTTCAATATTTTTAGCATTTGTCAGGAAGGAAAACTGGGGGTGAGGAAGCCTATACATTCCACAGATAAGTGAGACACAATTTGTATGGAAAGGTAGTATCTTCTGTTAGATCACCTAGAGCTTCAGAGACAAAAAGACATGGTTTTAAACTTTAAGCCTCTTTTTTCACATTTTGAGCTCAACCATCACAACTAAAACACTGCGACTGTGTTCGGTAAATTGTTGCAGCGAGTAGCATTTTAAGACAGTCTCCCATTTCTCCTGTGTACCTGTATCTCAAAAAGCTGAATGTCTACTCTTAATTCACATGATTTAAGATCAATTAAATCACATTAAATCAATCAAAGTGATTATCACTCAAAGAGTTGTAGGCTGGCCAAATCCTTTGCTGAGACCTGTCAGTAAAGATGCTGTCTCCCTTAACAAAAGGACACTGGCCTGAGTTGTTATACTGAGGAAGATATCTCTGACTTGAAGCTAAGGAAAGGATATAATGTGACATGAATGATTTGGTATTAACGCATTTTGCTGTTTCTGTGCTCATGGGAAGGAAATCACCACACTAGCAGTAGCATATTCACCAACAGCAAAGTAGATAATCCTGAAGCTACGAAGAGGACCTCATGTGGCCTCCTGTTCGGTCTCTTTTAGATGAAGAAATACAATAAGCCTTTTTTTCAAAAATGCAATTGTTTAACTAATCAGAACATGATAGAGCCAACTTAGAGCTTTGGTGATTTGTCTTCTTCATACTTCACTCATACTACAGCTATTAATATTTCTATAAGTCTGTATATGATTTACTATATGTTTATAGCGCTCAAATATAGCTTAAGAAAGTGTTCATTTATTTACACTTTATGTGATGTATATAGTCTGTTGCAGAAGTAATTCTTGCCGTGTTAAATGCTAGAGTAAAACAATGAGTTCTATTTATTTGAATTTCTTGCCCTCCACCCAGCAGAGTTGCCTGTAGCCCCCAGGACCTCTTTTATGTCAGGGTGTTAGGTATTAACATTTTGTGTGTTTCAAACAGCCAGAAAAGAACTGCAAGAAGACACCAGCACTTATTTAAATCCTGGTTGTGTAGCAAATTGCAGAGGTGGGGCACAAAAGGCATGCCAGAGGATAAAATAAAATAACACTCTGTTGAGTGAGACACTGGAGACCCTCCCAATTAAATCCCATTGCAACCTTTCTACTTCTCCTCCTTCATAAAGCTTCCATAATGGTGGTTGGTCATACGTTTTAAACTAAAACTGCATCTGTGTGATTCACATCCCTGACACAGAAACCAGGTTTTTATTGTGTATAAAACCATTGATCTGACTTAACATAACACTTGGTAATTGCTAAGAAGCTCCGATACACATCTGGCCAATGTAGTTCTCAAAGGACTCATAACTCAATCCAGTGAAAATTGCATTTCTTTGAGGGAAGTTACTTCCATGTGAAATTTTAACTGTTTGGCCTTACCAGTTAAGAAGTGGTGTCCTAAAAGAGTTGCATGTGTTATTTTTCCTTATCCTGTGTAAGTTCCAAAATTTAGAATAGACTTTTATTTCTCAATAGTATACTTAAAAAGATTGCATGTTGGTAGAGTTCAGGCCTGGATCAGACACAAAACATGAGAATTCAGCTATAGCAGAGTAATTAAAGAAGGTTCAGGAACTGGTGTACATTTTCAAGTGAATGCAGATTAACTTCAGAACAAGGGTAACTTTGCTCTTATTGCAACATAACCTGTACCAGGTTGCAACATACTGCAAGTGAAGGTGCCTTGGAGTTGCCCAAGGCATAATAATGGAAAGAAAGTGTGGCTTATTAAGCCAAAATTCTGTTTGCCTTCCCCTTCCTTCAAAGGATATATTTGCCGTAGAGTAGAGCTGAGTGAAAAGTGGTAATAGCCTTTGATAAAGTGTTCTTGGAAGGAAATTTCATTAAAGGAATTTATTAAAATCTTTTTTGGTAGTATACAGAAGTTTCCATATGGCTGCTTCAGAGGAGGAAATGAATATATCAATTTTTTCTGGTCTTTTCCTAAATGAAATTCCATTGTAGTCATTTAATAAGCTTAGCTCAGTCAGACATATTGTCATGTTTCTGATGGAAAACATGGTTCTGTTGATATTTACCTACCTACCCCTTCTTTTGAAGCATTCTAGCAGTAAATGGCTAAACTTCTATTTCTGAATCATCTTACTAAATGAGAAAAGTCAATAGATGAGCAGACAGCAGGTTTGTTTGGTTTTGACTGGGGAGTAGGGGGAAATGTGAAGAAAAAAACCCCAACTATTTTTCTCCCACTCCTTTTTCCTTGACCATCTGGGCTTCATGGAGAACAAGAAGTGACGTGCCTTCTGTATCTACAAGTTTAAACAATCTCTGCTGATGGGGGGGAAAGAAAAGAGTTTTTCATGTATTCGTTTCAATACTTCAAGCAAGAGTCCTGCTTGAAGGACTTTTTAAAATATCCATAACTTGGTAACTGGTTCAACTGTTAAGCTGAACTATAAATTCGGTTGGAATGGCTTTGGAAAGGCTTAATTTCTTGTCTGGAATGCTGTTTAGTTAGTGCAGTCTGTCTTTTTTTTTCTTTTGTATTTAGAGATGAGCATATTTTGGAATCTGCTTCCAATGCAGTTACTTACATTGATATTTTCTGCTATGAAAATAACTTCTGCTTAAGCTTACAAGCTCTTTTGTGGAGAGAATGGAAATCAAGATATTTGAATTGTTAATACATAGTTGGTAGAATTGCTAAGCACCACTGCATGGTTTTGAAAGTAAACTGTCGAATACAAGATACACATAGCAGTAGAGAAGGATCACATTGTAGAAGCATATTCACACAGGCATGGTGGTATTAACACCTCTCTGTAGAGTCATGTTGATGCCAATGTACTTAAAGCAGATATTGAGAGCTAAGCATCCAGATTTGCAAAGGAGATAGCAAGTGGCAAAGCAGTGTTGTCATACATAACTGGTAAAGTGCATGTTGCCCACAACAGAATCCACAGTTCTCTGTCACAGGCATAACCTCTCCCTCTCATAGGAGGCATGGGCTTAAATTCCTGCAGGTAGAAGGTGGAAGTCAGCCGTGTTCTCCCTTCTATCACAGATGGGGGAGGAGGTAGAATTAAATAGTCAGCACTTACTCCCTGTTTTGAAAGAAGAGGGGCAGCCCACCTTTGTGAACAGCCCACCTTGTCAGTCCTCTGATCCTCAAGCCCTAAGAACAAGGACTGCATGATGTTTATGGAGCTGTGAAAGATTTAGAAAGAAAACAGGGGTACCAGGGAGCTTTACATCAAAGGCCCATGTAGCTCCCTGTGTGCAGCTGGCACCTCTAATGTTCAAAATGGGCATCTGTGGGCAGAACTGTTATTAGACCTGGGCAGTAACTGAGGTTTTCACTGCCCCCAAGTGTGTGTGAAGTGTGTTCACTCAAGCTTAGATGTCACAGATATCTGTAACTTTGCATGCATTGCAACATTCCTGGGATTCAAATTATCCCTTCCTGCTGAATCAGGCTGTGAAAATCAATCCACAGCAGTCTTCATCAGTCTAAGAACATACAAAATCACAAGCCACAGAAACTGATTCCTCCCCCAGCTCTCCTCTTAACAGGGTGCTAACTTCAAAGGTTACTCTTGACCATTGAAATACCAACTGTATTAAACAAGCAGTCAGAATGCAAGCAACCAGTTTGAATTGCTGGAACTAAATTATAAGCAGCTGGCTTCACTTCTAACTGAGGATCTAATAGTAAAAAAAAAAAAAAAAAAAAAGCAACAGACCAAAACAAAATTCCAAACTAAATCCATCTGTCTGCTTCTACTCAATGAAAATTAAATAGTAAGTGTGCCACTTTGAAGCCCAGATGAAAGTTTCACTGTGCAGAGCATGTGCAACCTGTACAAACACACATTTACAAAGGCAGATGTCTTCCTACAGGAGGTAAAAATAAATCTCTCTACGGGTTTCCTCTTCCTCTGTGTCTGTTTTATTTTTTCTGAATCACAAAATATGACACAAAGTCACAGCAGCATGCACAGATGGATGGTTAATATGCAGCTCTGGTTGTTCTGAGGAGGTTGCTGTTTGACTTGTGTCTTTTCAGCTGAGTCATGAAGTATAACTATGCAGTTGTACATTTCTTTGTCTCAGTGCTCCAGGCAAGGAGGCTGCTGAGAGCAGCTGTCTCTGGCCGCGAGGAAACACAAAAGCAGGGATTTGGAGTACGGAGCGGGGCAGTGCTGAGCTGGTGCATGCTTCTGCAACAATGGGGAGCCATGGCAGGCCCCTGCCCCAGCACGGCTTCTCCTACCAGCCGGCCCCGGGGCAGCTCACGTGGATAAGGAGGCATAGAGGATGATACAGATAAACCACCAAAACAATTCAAAGTAATGGGATCAAAATAATTTCTCTTACAATGCTGATCCCTGAAAAAATCTCAAGATCAGCAAGTCAGCATAGTCAATAAAATACCTTGTCTCTTTCCATAGTGCCTTTACTGCACTTGATTTTGATCTGAGAACTAACTACTTGTAAAGAAAGTACCAAGACTTCCCAAATGGGCTTCAGTCATGCCCCAAAGAACCCTCTGAGGCCCCTCCACTCCCACACACAGTTTGTTTGAAGTTGCTGCCTCCAGCTGTAATTGTGTCCTGGAGCTTTTGCTTTAAATGAAAATGGCTTCACGTTGAACCCTAACCCTTATTATCATCCTCACAAGGGAAGAGGCCCAGTGGTAGTTGTGCCCGTCTATGAGTTTGAGTAGACCTACTTGACTCCTTCAGAGATAAAAATTACCTTAAATAGGTAATAATCAAAAATGTATTGGCTAGTAATATATTAATGATACAATAATGAAATATGAGTAACTAGTCTTTACATGTCCAGTGTTTTCCACCTGAGTGACTTCAAACACTTCTTGGTTATAGTGCCTTTGTTTATTATATGGGATAGTGTAGAAGAGAACTACTTGGAAGAGATGGGGGGGGGAGGCAGTTGTGGAGTGGGAACCAGTCCTATGAGCACCTTGTTGCTCTTCAAAGCCTCTGTAGCATGTGAATGAGGGCCTGCAGCCCCCAAGCCTCAGAAAAGTCAGCAATTGGCTTAGCACGTTTTTGTGCTTTCAGCCCTGGATAGCTGAGATGCAAAGGTGAACAGATTTCTCAAATTTCTCTAAATATACAGTTGGTTCCATTGTGGAATATTCACACATCTAGAAATGGGTAACACAGGAGAGGAACCAAAAGCTAAACCTGGCTAATTTTTATGAAGGCACAAACTAGGGGTTTGAAAAACAGGAGGCTCTGGCACAGTAATAAGCAGCATCACTGGGAAGGTATTCCAGCCACAGGTAATGCTTCCTACAGCAGAAGCCTCTGGATAGTGCAGTCTCCATTTTCTGCGGAAGATCAGCTTCATGTTTTATTCATCAGCTAAGTTAAAAATGACAGATTTTTAAGAATATCAGTATGATGCAAGTCTAGCCCATTTCAGTTAAATGACAATCTGGCAACTATAATTCTATTCAAATCAGTGTAATTCTGCTATGTATTTCAGAAAAAGAAAATAGTATCCAAACTCTTATTTTTTTGTATAAAATGTGAATCAATCATGTCATTCTTCTTTATAACTGCATACATAGTTAACACCCACACATTGCAGCTATTCACGTTTAAAACAACATTCAACAATGTATAAAATAGGAGAAAAGACATGTATAAGTACACTGGATTAAACTATGTTGCTTAACAAGGAGGAGGAAATTGAAAGACAGAAATTTATATATTGTATACTGCAGGTGGTATTACTCATAGTAATTTCCAGTGCAGGTGAGTTGTCTATGGAGTTAAGTTTATCACTTCTAGAGCCAAATAATGAATTTATTTTGGTTATTTTTGTCTTTATTTCTGATGACCAAGCTTTCTGTCATTTTATTCCACCAACCTATGGAGGTGAAAACCTTAAAATCACTGCATCTGTGGCCGATTTTACATTTACATCTGCATTTCACCTCACTTTCACTGCAAACAGTGCTAGGCAGGGCTGTGCTCCCTGCTCTTGCTTTTCTTGCTTTCTCTTGTCTGATTGATGAGGGCTCAGGATAGTGACTTTGTTGTGTGGGGGTTTTTTTCAACTGTGTTGTTTATGTTATATTTGCAACAAATGTATCACTACAGCAGAAATTATATATGCCTCAAATTAACCAGAAAAAATGTGATTATGTGTACTGATACGTTTTACTTGTAGCTCCAGCTGCAGTAATATGAGACCTGCTTTATAATTCATCCACTGGGAATTTTGTGTCTACTTTGAAACCTTTGACGTGCTTATTAGAAGGTAACTGAGAACTGTATACCAACACTCACAAGTACAGTGATGACAGATAATTTTTTTAAACCCTGTGGATATTTCTGGACTGAGACTTTCCTAGCATGTCATAAGAATGACAGGATTATAAATCATGCTTAATCACCCTGGCTTACCTTAATAACCATTGAAAACTAGTTTCACTGCTGCCTACATGGCAGCAGGAGCAATTTTTGTTCTGTGTAGAGTAGCTAGATAGAGCCACCTCAAACCATCCTGTACTTACACTAACGTAAGACAAGGGTGATATAGTGTGTGTTGTGCCAGGTATCTCTGGTAATCTGCACAGCGAAAAACAGATTTGGGTTTTTCACCCAGGTTGTGGTTTCTTTTTCACTTTGAATCAATCTGCACTTTTTGTATTTAAAACGAGTACTCTGGTCATGTTCACAAATGGGTAACTTGATATGCCCCTATATCATAGGAGAGGCCCTCTGGTACATGTGATATAGGTGTTGCCTGGGTTCCAGGCGTGGTCTGCGTTCCTTTTCTTTAAGCCTCATCAGAGAGAAAGTACGTGAGACACTTCACTGCTGCCTTTCTGCGACACATTGAAGATGCATTGGCAACAGTTTGGAAACTGCTGGTTTGGCTGAAATCATAATGTCAGATTATTGTCATAGCTTGTTTTCATACTGCTTTTTAAAGAAGCCCTGAGGCAGCTTGTCTTATAATCCGAAAAAGTCTCTGTTGCACCTCTTTTGCAGTAATTTCTCACCACCACTACCTCCACCTCCACCTTAGGCCATGGTTTAGGCAGTCACTGGACTAATATAATTTTGATAATTGTCAGGAAGAGAGAAAATATGGAAGAAGGAAGTTTGTAAAATTGAAATGGAAAGTAGACTTGGTTGATACATTTTTTAGAAGCTCCTAAGAATATAGATGACAGAGTATTGACAACTACTGCTTAAAGAGTGTACATTAGCTTAGCCAATGCTGAGGAATCCCTTCAGTGCGGGTATCTCGGTGAGCAGCTGCAGTGGGAGCCACAGGTTGAGCTCTGGGTGGGGGGAGCCCGAGGCAAGAGCCCGGGAACTGCCGAGCCATTGCACAACAAAGGGCCCGGGGACCTGTGGCCCTGCCAGGCGACTGGACACTGACAGATACGGCAGGAGCTGACAACCCGCAGGCTTTTTGTGCTTAGACTGTGAGGGTATAAAAGTCCAGGGATTCCTTTGTTCGGGGTCCCTCCTCGGAGGCACCAGCTCAGGCTGTTATTTTGTTACTTTGTTATTGCACCACGGTTTAATTATTTTAAGGATCTGGACATCTGAGACTCTGCTATGGGAAACCTGGGGTCGATCCAGTGAGGAAGCCTGGTGTGACTGTGTGAGTGGGGGTGTAGCTGTGAAGGGTCTTGGTCCCAGCTCAGGTGGGCGAGTGTGACTGCCAGGGTGGCTCCTGCAGGACTGGACAGGGAAGTTTTCTTAAAATCAAGATGCAGTGTAAATATATAATGGTGGTTAATAACTTTTTTCTCCTTTTTTTTAACATATTAAAAGAACTGAATTGAGTAGAAGGTGAATAATACATGATGAGATGTAATTGTTGCATATGGCCATTAACAGATCAATGGGTGTAACTGGATGTTGTCTGTTGTTGCTTGTATGCTTTGAGATGGTACACAGCCCCTGCTAGCAGGCATTGTACATATTTATAGCAAGAAAAGGAGAAAAACCCGAGCAAAATCCAAAAAATAAAAAACCCACACATTTCATGGTTCAGAACTCAGAATTCAGAGACTATAGAGACCACTATTAGGGTCCCATTAAGATGACTAAGATGGTCTGATGTTACCTAGTCATGCACATAGTGAGAATTCAATATTGCTGTAAGCTTTAGAAGTTGTAAATTACAATTATTTTGTGTGTATTACCATTGACTTCTCTACTGAATAATGAATACTTAAAAATTAGCAGTGGAAAAAACAAAGTTCCCATGGAAAAATACTCAAATCTTTTTGAAAGAGATAAGTGTATTTTCACTTAGGTTTATGTGTATTTCACATAGGTTTAAGCATGAATTGCAGGTCTGGGCTTCTGAGAAATGTGGGTAGTATGTGATACAGCCTAGATCTGCCTCGATGGTTATAATGGCTTAGTCAAGAGAATAAATGAGAGTGCAATTTCACTTTGTAGCTAAGCTGATGTAACTGAGCCTCAACACCGAAATGGTATGTCCTACTTCCTGTGGAGTGAATCAGGGAATCACGTGGCCATGAAGTTAATTTGGTCAACTGGATAATTGAATAGGAAACAAAAACAAAACAAAAATTTTCCTGTGAATAGCTTCACTGCTCCCACTCCCCTTTCAACTATACAATGTGCTAGATCCAATTCAATAAATCTTTGGATTGATAGAAGAGAAAAACAATTATTCTGGCAGGTATTCCCAGCTCCATAGACTTAGCTTTGACATGGAATAACACATTTCAAATTACTGAACTTGGATATATGCTAAAGAGAAGAAATTAAAAGCTTCGTTTGGAATAGACTTTCCTTTTTTCTTTCATATCCTCTATGTTACAGTTTGTTTTACCCACACCAGTCACTGTCTGATGTTGTTAATGGATGCTGTTTCTCAGGAACATCCCAGAAGGAAAGGGGAAAGCAAGTGAGCAAGAGTTTCTGCTTCCGTAGTGCATATGGGTGTGTGAATGTTGCTGGGTCTCATGACTCACTGCACAGCTTTGTGAGGTAAATTGGACTGCGTTAGCTTGCAGGGCAAGTATAAACTATTTCCCATAAATAGTGATACCTCACTTTGATGACTCCGCAGAGCTGAATTTAAGGAGCTAAGGTTTACTTTCTAAAAAGCAGCATTTCTTTACAACTGCCACTTCACTCACATGCACCCCGACCGATTCGGATAGGAGGGAGGTGGGGGAGCCACTACTTGTGTGTGCCCCTGTATGTTTTATTATTGCAGTACTCCCACCTGTACATACTTTGTACCCACAATTAGGTTTTCTGTGGTGGATGACAATATCTGTACATAAAACAGCTGGGCGGTGATTTAATATCCTCTGTGCGAAATCAGAAACAGCACACAAAACTTGAAACAGTGTGCTTTTCACTTCAGGTCGCCTTAGGAATTGCACAGACTGTGCCATGGAGACTAACTGAGATAGACCTCCTAGCTCGTCCTGCTCTGCACAAAGGGGATCCCTGAGTGCTGTTCACAGCTTCAGCAGCACAGGCTGTCTCCTGCTGAGAGTAGGAGTGTTCCTGTTTCAGGCAGAAGAGGACAGTAACACATGACTCGCTGGTATGAATCAGTTTGCAATCTTCTTCTAACCCGTACTGTATTTTAAAGTATCTTACTTTTACTCTGGGCTGTGGGATAGCAACAGGCTTTTACAGTTCGTATTCCCTTCGTCTGCCCTCGGTATCCTCTGGCATGGGGGCCGGCCGGACGGGATGTCCTGTCAGCCCTGGCTCCCTGGCGTTGTGAGATTTGGCCTCAGTGCAAAGAGCTGACTCAACACCTGTTCCGGATTTAAAGGGGCCGAAGTCTACTTTATACAACATGTGGTACAAGCTTTTAACCTCTGAAATGCCATTCCTCTGTGGACCGCCTTGCAAAACCACAGCTGTTGTTTCTCCCGGGGACTGTGAGGAGCAGCAGCGTGTGTGGAGTGACCTCCCCCGTAATGCTGCTTAGCTGATAGATCCTGCCAGGGTATCGCTGCCCGTGGGAAAGTCATGTGCACTGGTTTTTAGCATTCTTCTGGATGTTGTTTAGAAACTGCTGGAGAAACCAAACATGTTTTTCAGCATTTCATTTTGATAAGAAATTAGTACAGAATGAATGCTTTATAACATCCAGTGCCAGGAATGTACTCCGTTCCCAAAAGCTCTAACATAACCTGCCATATGCAATAGCAAGATGAGTCTGTGATATAAAATTTCGTCCCCTATCTTTCATTTTTAGCCTGACTCTTCATTGCTTAGAGTTTAGGACTGACTATTCTGTTTCCTTCCACACCTCTCTTAGTTATATTAGGCCAGCTTTTTGGTTTTCAGTAAAATGTACTTAATTATCTAGTGTGAAAGATGTAATTTATACAGCAAGATGCATTATGATTGGTTTAAATATTTGTGGATTTCCATTCAGATTGAATATTGTAACTAAAGATGCTGAACTTCAGCTAATACAAGTATATTAAAGTCAGGGAGAGACTTCCTTACCAAGCTATTATACCAAGAATTATGGTATAAGAAATTCATTTTTGATTACACAGATCTTCTAAAAAATGTAAACCTATGGAAATTAAGGCTTGAAGAGACTTTTGGGTATGTATAGATCAGTAAGTATTATTGATACTTGAACCATTCCTGCTAGGTATTTAGGTGCTTGTAAGGAGCTGGGTAATGATGGAGGTTCCACCAGCTGCCCACAGAATCTGTTCCAGTGTTTTTGCCTCTAGATATAATTTTGAAGCATCATTCCCAAGATGGACAAAGTATCCCAGCAGACATGTTAATGAGTACTAAGTAAAGTGAAAGGTTTATTTTACATACCTCACAGCACTTCTGTTTATGCACCTCAGTATGTTTGCTTTTTTCACAAGAGTATGGCAGTGTTGACTCATGTTCAGTTAGTGATCCACTCTAACCCCAGGTCCTTTTATACAGGACTGCTGGGTAGCTGCTGCTGCTCCTGTGTTTTTGCAGTGAACTGTTCCTTACAAAGGACAAATATTAACCTTAATTTATTTGCTAATTATTTTAGTCCTTTTTTCTTTACTTGCCCACATTACTCTGAGTAATGTTCTTGACTTCTGTTCTTGACTTCTGAAGTGGTCAGAGGTGTTCCCTGTCCTTCTTACCCCAAGAGTGCAATTTAAAATTACGTTTGTATGTATTTATAACTGTATATTTGTATGGGGGATTAATGTCTGTGCCCACAGAAACTGATTTGATAGAAGTCAGTTTCATAGTCTATTAGCAATCACTTTGAGCATGTCATCTTCAGCCGGTCTCCTGCACATGCATTCTTTTGTCCAAGAGCTGAGCTTACTTATGCAAGTTGCCCATAAAAAGCATCAAATCTTCCCTTAAGTTAAATGATATCCATATTTTCCCATCCTGTTAAACCTGTCACAGTAGACAAGATCAGTTTGATGCAATCAGCTCCTAACAAGTCTGGGGTTGTTACTTATCAACTTATTATCTTCCAAAAATAGTTCATTTGTTGCAATATATTTTTCCAGGAATTGAAATTAGACCAGCTGTTCCATAACTGCCCAGCTCATGTGTGTGGTTTTTCTCTCTTTTTCTTCTTTATTTATTACTTTGTTGGGTTCTTTTTCTATTTTTTTAGTGTTCACTTTCACATTCTATAGCTGTTCACAATGATCAGTAGTGGTTCTGATAGCTTCATCTGTCCAAGTACCTCAGAGAGACTGTATTAAGAGAGGACTAACTAAAAATACTAAAAATATAGATACCATTTTAAGTAGATGCCACCTCTTGTTCCTTCTCCCTCCCCCCAAATCAAGTTCTTAATCCTTTATTGTGTTTGGGGTTTTTTTTACTAATGTAATTAAATATTGAGGATTTCTTCATATGTTGGCTTCCTGCTTTAAGCAAGCTGCTACCACTGCTCATTGACAATTACAAGTAAGTGGTTTCTATTTCTACCTTAATATAACTACCAACAATCTTGAACCTTCTTGTGTCTGTGCCCAGATTTGTGATTCTTCCTTTACAGAATTTTCTGTCTTGCAGAATCCTGGAGATTAAGCCAAACTGTCTTTCAGTAAACTCAGTATAGATTGAGCAGGTCAGGTGTAAGTACTTTCCCAAATCTAGATTTATTCCCATAGTTCTTCTCTGAAACCTTTCCAAAGTTTAATCATCTCAAATCTAAATTCACTGAATAAATGTCAGGCATATGCTATATTCACTAAATCTGAGCAAGGCTTCTAAGTGACTTGACTTGCACCACGTCTGGTTACTGTGGTTACCACATTGTAAAAATGATGTACATGTAATTGCAGTGGAAGGCAAGCCTATGGCCAGAGTCACGCCAAGAGTCAAAATCACAGCAATGTCAAGATGGGAGAGTGAACAGTGAACAGCTGGATACATCTGCACTATCCTTGCTAGCCTGGGTCTCAGGTAGAGCCTCTTCCTCCTTCGACCCATCCATCCACTGGCTCCAGTCTGGAGCATACTTTAGCAGTCTGCACCAAAGGCACCTTTATTATGTTTCCCTTGCACCTCTAAGCTGCACCTCAGGGGTTTTTTTATTCATATAAACCCCTTCTAGGATTCTATTTATAGAATGTCTCCTTTCTTGACAACTTACCTTTACTTGGATCAGTAGGAGAGGTAGAAAGGGGAGAATGCACAGGGTCTGTAACATGACAGTGGGAATTCACAGGGGTTTTTTGTGAAGTGCACAATCCAGCTCCAAACCTACTACAACAAGAGGGGCAGCAAAATTAACCTGATGAGTGGACACTAAGCAAAGTTATTCAAGCATAGCTCAGTTGCTGTGAGGGCTCAGAGAAGAATTCTAAGATGCATGTGAGTATTTGACGTCCCACTTAAAGTTTGTCACAGGCTTATCAGCACAAGAGGATGAATATCTTGCTTTTGGCAAAATGATTTTTAGCAAAAAAGATCAGAGCTTTAAAATGGAATTTTGGAGGTTCATGATAAATTAAGAACAAAAGCTACACCATCCTCACCCAGTGGATTTTGGTTCAGTAACTGACATTTTCTTAATACAGAATGCACTACTTTATATATATATATATGTTAAGAAAAAAAAAATATATATAAAATGCTCCCACTTAGGGCATTTTTTGAATTGAGCTCCTAGAAGGGTTTACCATTCATTTAGGCTGTCCAAAAGGTGGTGGGATATAGTAAAAATTAGCCTGTTTGCTGTTGAGAAATACTAATGCAAAACCACAGAACAGTTTAACAAATTGTGTTGTTTCTCCATAATGGTGGTTACTTCATCAGCCCTTCACTTTTATTCTGCATTAGTGTCTAGTAATTCTGCTTTTTGCCTGGAGCCAGGTCATCAGCTGGTGTAAATTAGCCTAGCACTAATGAGGTATATGAAGTTTTGTCAGCTGTCTGCAAGTGAGGGGTCACTTTTTGTTAAAGCTACTGTCTGCATGTATCTTCCTATTCGCTGTTCTGTTCCAGAACACTCTTACCAAAGCAGCCACCTGTGAGGCTGGTTTTTTCCTGCTTAGGACACTTCTGCTCTACATGAAACACTTTCATTTCCTAGCTCACAAATGCAGACCTCCACAGAACAGAACACGGGGTTTAAATACAGCTGTTAGTTCTGGTCACATCCCCGTATGATCTGACCACTCTGTCTGATCCTAAACTTTCAGTATCACAGTTCAGCCAGTACTAAACCTTCAACATAAATGAGCTTTCTCGTGCTGTGGATAAATGTGGTTTGAAAAGATTGTCCAAAGGATTTATTTTTTTTAAAAGCAGGCTATCTTCTAAGCCATTAGTCCTTCACCTGTTGTAAATGTTCTAACTAGAATGGCAGTGCTTCCCAGAGGAAACTTCTTTAAGGGGAAACAATGACTTTTAAAGCGGCTCGTGTTAAGCTATTCAGAAGACTCTGAAATTGTAACTGCTTGTTCATCCCAGTGATACTCTACAGTTTTGAAGGCCACTGTCTTACAGCTCCTACTATAAGACCTTCTTTTGTGAATCTATAAGCAAGGTCAGCTATGAGATCAGACAAGGAGGCTTTCTTTATTCCAGGTCTTAAACTTCCAAGGATGGAGGAGTTTAATTTGTGCTGTCTAATAAGACAGTAACTTACAGTTTATTTACTGTTGTCTCTTTCTTTTATCAAGCAATTTTGTTTATATAAAAATGCCAACTACTTGTACAGGGCTTAGTAACTTTCAAAAGTAGATTTTTCAAGTAGTTTAGATTACCTCACACTGTTCCGTTAAACCTTTGTTTTCAGGCAGGTTTTCTGTCTGTTCTCTTCATATATGCATAACACCATTATTCTATTGTTCTTTTATTTCATAAACAGATGACTGTAAAATCTGGTAGTAAGTATTAGGATCATGTATGGAAAAAAAAAATTTAACAGATGTAGATGCTTTTCATTGCTATTAAGAATCAATGCATTAAAGAACACTTATAGATGGAAGCTGTATGCTCATGCTATAGTTTAAGTTGAACTTTGCACTAATGTACATACCATGATAATTGTGATACAGGAATTAGAAAGCCTTTCACAGTAAGTATGAGGCTAATTGTATGACAGTGCTACATACCAGAATCCAGTTTTGCTAATCACCAATTACTATTGATAACTTTGGACTGCATTTCCAACACTTTCTGAAAGTGCCCTCAAGAAATCTTAGTGCCTCTTTCATGTGTAGTGAGCTTGATATACTCTATTTATCAGATCTGTGTTTCAAGTCTTACGCTTATAAAGTCTGTTTGCTCACACTCCTAAATGACCTCGGTCATTGCAGTTAAAATAGTTGTATAAGCACTACTTACCTTCATCTTTGCACAGGAGTCTGACCAAAAAAATACCCACATGTATATGGTAGAGAGTTAAAATTCTTTAGAGGTGCTCAGTGAGCAGCTCATCTTTTATCTCCTAGCATGATTTCACTGGCTGTGACTGTTCTAAGCTTATAGCCTATTCTGTATGTGCTGGAGCCACATGATAAAATGGAAGTAATGCTGCAGTAGCTACTGTGAACTCAAAATCCAGTTAACATATACTTTTTTAAGTTAAAAAATTTGGCTTACATACTGACAGCATTACTTTCATTTTAATATAATTTGATCTGAGATTCAAAACCCTTTTAAAATGGTGGTTTCTGTACAGGCTCCTACAATATAAATGCTTTAGAGCATTCTGTGTGTTCTTACACGGGAGACATGTGTGGAGGTAGGATATTTCAGTTTAGCATATGCTCACCAGTGATTGAAGGAGAATAAGTAATTTTTGCCCACAAAGTCCTCCTATTGCTGAAGTCAGTATGGATTGAATAAGCCCTATTTCAATGCCCAAAGTCCTTGAGTTCTTGAAATCTCTGTTCCTTCCTAAACATTACATACTGAAGTGCTTAGTTTTACCAAAGTAATAAAATCTAAAATTTTTACAGGTTCCTTTGCACACAGGATTTAGTCCAGTATAGGCCTCTTTGTGTTAGCTGAGAGGATTCTTCAGAATGCATTTCCACTGTATTATCTGAGGCTACTCATATATCAGAAGCTCCCCAGCTGTATAAATATTTGTGACATTGATAATAGGAATGTTCTTCTAATAGAGTGGGCAAGAAGAGATACAGTAATTGTTGAGAGAATAAAAGCATGTATTGGTCAAACTAAAGAGGAAATAATAAAATTATTTTGAATACTCATTTAAAGACATGGAGGGGGAAAACAACTGCTGTAGACTTAAACTAGGACCATGTTTAAAAATTTGTACCACAAATTCAGCTTTCATAGCTTTCAGCTATGTAGATACCACAAAAAATTACTCTCTTAAGAAATAGCTGGTTCTAAAAGCCTTTATTTAGGAAATAGTCTTTTAAGGAAAGTACATTTAAAAATTAGAAATGTACAGTTTAGTATGGACCATATAAGAAATTAGCAACGTATTTCCTTCCTCCTCTCCCTGTTCAGGCACAAGTAATTGACTACATTTGGGAAGTGTTAAAACTACCTTTTTATGAAAACGGATTCTTTGGCAGATTAGTCCATTAAAAATACCCCCCACTGAAATACACATTTTAGAAGGTAACTTCAAAACATCCTGAAGAATAAAGCTTTTTTGCTGTGTTTACAGTCTTTGCTTTATAGAAGACCCTAGAAGTGAGTGCTTCCTAGCTTTCTTGCCAACTACTACACTTTGGTCTTCAACCCAAGCCACTAAATCACTTCACAATAATGCATTTCCATTTCCAGAAAGTGGACCACCTTCCTTTTCCTGCCCTTTTATTGTGTTCATCTGCAGTGTCTTCACTAATAACTACCCCTGAAGATTAGTGTTGAGGAAAGCTGAACCATCTCTGCCTTCCCTCCACTCCCACCGCTAATCTCTGCTGAAAAACGTAGGAAGGGATGAGAGAAAATTTGATTAGTTTTTTCCTTTCTTAAAAAATAGTGTTTCTTTAATATCTGAACCTTTTTGCAGGTTTTTACTCTGAAACTGGTTATTTTATAAGAGGTGTATTCTAAACTCAGCATCTTCTCTAATGACATTGATTTTTTTTTTTTTTTTTACAAAATGCATCTTTTTAATCTTTCGTGTGGGAAAAATACCGTATCACACGGAAACACTTCAATTCCATATCAAACCATTAAATACTAAGTTTACTGCTCTCTAATGAATTTGATGCTGGGTTTATCTCAGCTAGAGAAACTTGAAGTCAAGTGGAAGGGTAGATATGTAGATGCCTGAGGTTGTTTTTTTATTATTACTTTGCTGATGTTGGTTTTTGTTTGTTTTAGAACAAGAGGCTATTTCCATGCTTTACAACTGCAACCTGAAGAGCATACCAAGAAATGAATGGATTATAGTTGTCTATAGATAAGTAACTATTTCTGACAGGCATATAATGTAGGTGAATAAGAACATGGAGTACATAGCTTTGCAGATAATTTAAAAATAACAGAGATAGTTCAGCTTCTCAGCTTAATTTCTGTTGAATGGATATAGGAGATGTTGAATATTTCATGGATTTTCTTACATCAGTTACAAGCGAGTAAACCAGAGAAAATCTACTGGAATCACGAGGGCCTTTATTTCTGATGTTGTGAGAGCTGTTTTGTGACTCCTCATTGCCATGATTCTAAAAATAGTTTGCCAGGGCTGCGGGTTTTCTCATGTGAAATTACAGTACAGGGGCACTTCTCGCAGTCAGGGTTTCTTGTACAGAGACCCCATGTCCCGAATGCTTCCGTGACTGATACATTTGCACTTCAGACGCATCTTTGCTGGAGGTGCGTCCACCTTGATTTGTATTTTTGTGCCGAAGTTTTCTAAGCCGAGTCAACTTTTATTCTCTAACGGTACAACAAAAACAGAAAAAGACTCTTCTTTTTTTTAAAGCCAAACGATGGCTTCTTAATCTAGTGTAGTAAGTTCCCTGAAATTCCTGCTCTCCCTCTCCTTACCCCCCTTTGATTCTGGGAGACTTGCAACGTACTGGGGTAGGGAGGGTCTTGTATTCCGTGATGTTTAGCCGATATTTGTTACTTGCCGGTCAGGGTAACTCACTGAACGTTTCTACTCTCACCCATTGCGTTCCTTTGTGTCTCTAATGAGAAATACAATTAATTCGCCGGGGGCTGTTCCCCGGGGACTTCCGTCAGCTGCCGCATCCCCCCGGCTCGGCCATGACGCCAGGCCTGACGCTCCCGGTGCCCAGGCCCGACGAGCCGCTGGGCCCTGCAGGGGGGCCGGGTCTGGTCTGTGCTGCCCCGCTTCCTCCCGGACAAGGCGGCCACTCCCGCCCGCCCGCTCTCCATCCCCGCGCGGGAGGGGCACCGCTCCCTTCCCGGCGCAGCCCCTCAGCACATCGCGGGCCGGACCCTGCGCCCGCGGCCGGACCGGACCGGGGTCCCGCGCGGGCCGAGGGGGTCCCGCACAGCCCGGGCGGGGGCGCTCCGTGCCGGGGCGGGGCCGCGGGGCCGCCGGGAGCGGTGACGTGTCCCAGAGGCCCCGCCCCCCATGGCAGTGTATATAAGGGGTGGCGCTCACGCCGTCGGTCTTTTTCGCTCCGGGTTTGCCGCCGTCGCCGAGCGGGTGAGGTGCGTCCGCAGGGCCGGGCTGGGCCGGGGTCTGCTCGCCCCGGAGGCTTGGCGAGCGCCCAGGCGGGGCGTGGTGGGGGCCGAGGGGAGGGGAGAAGGACAAGCCGAGAGCGCTAGCACGAGCCGGGGCGGACGGACGGGTAGGGGAGTGCGGGACGGCGGGATGGCGGCGCATCGTTTTCCTCGATTCCCATGTGCACACCCCCTTGTCTGGGCTGAGTTCGGGGGGGCGGCGTGTCCGGGCGGGCGTGGGGCAGAAAGCGCCCGGCAGCCTCCCCCTGTGCCCCGCGGGCGGCGGCGCCGGGACGCGCAGGGCTGTGCGGCGGCCGTCGGGGGAGAGGGGGGCTGGGGCACGAGTGAAAAAATGGCCGCTCGGCTTGCCTGCCCGCTGCCAGCGCCACAAAATGGAGGACGCGGCGGCCCGGGCGGGGTGAGTCACACAAAGGAGCGGGGCGGCCCCGCCCTCCGCGCTGCCCGCCGGGCCCGCTCGCCGCCACCCCACACCCCGGCCGCCGCCGCCGGGGTAACTCGAGCCCCGGGGAGGGGGCGACGCGAGGGGCGCTCCGAGGGGCCCCCGGCCCGCCCGCCTCGCTCCTCCCCTCCCCCGGCGGGGCGGAGCCGCCATCCCGGCCGGGCCTCCCCGCATGTGGCGCCGCCATCGCTGGCCCGAGGCGTAACCAGCTCTTTCCTGGGGAATTTACAGGTGTCGATTCTCTTTTGCCGAAAGAAAGAACTCAGCTAACATCGAAAATGGGAAAGGAGAAGACCCACATTAACATCGTCGTCATCGGCCACGTCGATTCTGGCAAGTCCACCACCACCGGCCACCTCATCTACAAATGTGGGGGCATCGACAAGAGAACCATCGAGAAGTTCGAGAAGGAGGCGGCTGAGGTGCGTGGGCCCATAGCAGCCAGCAAAATTCCAGGCTGGAGATATGAATAGACCCTTAATCTCCGAGTGAAGCTGCAGAGCATTCAGTGGCCGCGGGGAGGCGGTTTGGTTGCCTCCTCCCCAGGAGCTGAACAAGTGGCTCAGTGTTGCATGGCCACAGGGCGGCAGCTGGGTCACAGTTGTTCCCGAGGTAGAACAAGTGGTTAAGTGTTCTGTCTGCCATTGTGTTAGTTGCAAAAACTCAAATTGTGAAATGTAGAGCATGTAAGGAAGCGGTAGTCTAAAGCTGCATCTGAATAGTAATGTGAAATCAAATTAAATGGCCAAATTCAAGTTCTGCATACATAAAGTTAAAGGTAGAATTAAAAGAAGTTGATCTATGGAGGTTTAATTTGAGAATCGGGGAGTTTTGCTGATTTTTTTTTCTGTGTGATAACAGCATAGGTCATATGAACATTCTAGATTAAAATTTGGCAAATGTTGAGCAGAGTGAAAGTTACAATGTTGATTATTGCAGTATTAGGAGGACTTAAAATTGTAGAGAATACTTGATAGTGGAACTCAGGCTCAGGAGCTCTGTCATGTAGATTTATTACTGTCATCAACAAGCTGTCAAGGAGCCTGAACTGTTAACGGCTTCAGTAAGGTTCAACAGTTGGCATCTCTCACCAGTAGTGCCAAGTGTATCTAGTTGCTTGTTTTATGAGCAGCAACGTTTATCATCTTTAAGCCAGTTACTATTGGATTTTGCTCTTTAGCCATTGTGTGATATTTCTGAACTAAAGGCAGATACGGAACTATTTCTTTTTTTTTTCCTTTTTTTGATGGGAATAAAATTATTTTCTTGTAACTGTAGATGGGAAAAGGTTCCTTCAAATATGCCTGGGTCTTGGACAAGCTGAAGGCTGAACGTGAGCGTGGTATTACTATTGATATTTCCCTGTGGAAATTTGAAACAAGCAAGTACTACGTCACCATCATTGATGCTCCTGGACACAGAGACTTCATTAAAAACATGATTACTGGAACTTCTCAGGTATGTAAAGAAAACAGGATTTGGGGAGTTTGGGAGGGTTGTTCCTTGGTTAGGGGGGGTTCCTGTATTACTTGGACATACGTGCAAGCATTTTAGTGAGGGGTGTTTTTTTTTCTTTTCATAGGCTGATTGTGCTGTCCTGATCGTTGCTGCTGGTGTTGGTGAGTTTGAGGCTGGTATTTCCAAGAACGGGCAGACCCGTGAGCATGCCCTTCTGGCTTACACCCTGGGTGTAAAACAGCTGATTGTTGGTGTCAACAAGATGGATTCCACTGAGCCACCTTACAGCCAGAAGAGATATGAAGAGATTGTCAAAGAAGTCAGCACTTACATCAAGAAGATTGGCTACAACCCAGACACTGTGGCTTTTGTGCCAATTTCTGGTTGGAACGGCGACAACATGCTGGAGCCTAGCTCTAACGTAGGTTTGGCATTTATTTCTGTTAAGGCATGAAACTAGGAGGACTATTATGACAGATTATGTAATGATAAAATGTGCATGTTTTTTAATAGTTATGTTTGGGAAGTGCCAAGGTCCCAGATAAAATCCTAGCACTTAAAAAATTCTTATCTGCAACAGTAAATTGTGCTAATACTCAGAGATACCACTTGGGCATTTCCAGCCTTCTGTGATTAAATTTGGCAGTCAGATTAAGCTGGACTTGTTTCCATTACAGATGCCCTGGTTCAAGGGATGGAAGATCACCCGTAAGGATGGCAGTGCCAGCGGAACCACCCTCCTTGAAGCCTTGGACTGCATCCTGCCACCAACTCGTCCAACTGACAAACCTCTGCGTCTGCCTCTTCAGGACGTCTACAAAATCGGCGGTATGTGTTCTCTGTAGTGCTGCTCACTTGCCAGCAACAGCTGATGTGTGGGCCAGAAATGCAGGCATTTGCCCAAGAGCTGCTTTTCCAAGTCATAAAAGTAAAATTCTTGTCTCAAATGGGGTTTTTCTGCCATAGGGGCATATATTCTTTAAGCTGAATTACTGATGATGTTTCTTGCTTGCAGGCATTGGTACTGTACCAGTTGGCCGTGTGGAAACGGGTGTTCTGAAGCCAGGCATGGTGGTTACATTTGCCCCTGTCAATGTAACAACTGAAGTTAAATCTGTTGAGATGCACCACGAAGCCCTGAGCGAAGCTCTGCCTGGAGACAACGTTGGCTTCAATGTTAAGAACGTGTCCGTGAAAGATGTTCGCCGTGGTAATGTTGCTGGTGACAGCAAGAACGATCCTCCCATGGAAGCTGCTGGCTTCACTGCACAGGTATGTTTCGCAGCTGTTCAAGGATGTTTGGAATGTAGCTCTGTATTCCAAAATAGGAGTCTTGTTAGGCTAAGCTATAAAGTGTGACATAGAGTTGTGTTCTGAGTTATATTTGATCAGAGCAAATGTCATTAACTCCTTGGCTTTCTAAGATACGTCAGTGTTTAAAATAACTCCACTTCTAACTTGGCTTCCTTTGTTTCCTAGGTCATTATCCTGAACCACCCTGGCCAAATCAGTGCTGGCTATGCCCCTGTGCTGGATTGCCATACTGCTCACATTGCGTGCAAATTTGCTGAGCTCAAGGAGAAGATCGATCGTCGTTCTGGCAAGAAGCTGGAGGATGGCCCCAAATTCCTGAAATCCGGAGATGCTGCCATCGTTGATATGATCCCTGGCAAACCAATGTGTGTTGAGAGCTTCTCTGATTATCCTCCTCTTGGTAAGGCATCTCATGTTAATACTGATCTCTGGAACAAACACTCCTCAATTTCTAGTATCAAGATGCAGTGTGCTCTGTGAAACTGATGAAAGCTGTGACTTGAAACTCTGAAATGGAATGAAAACCTTACTGGTACAGGGAGGGATACTCTCGAGAGGGTGATGGCCCTGTCCCAGTCTGGTTCCAGAGCAGCACTGGCCCATTGACACCAACCCTGCATGTTGTTACTGTGCAAATGGGGCTGAGTTAGGCAGCCACGGACAAAAGTCATGAAACGTGTTTTTGCTTTCAGGTCGTTTTGCCGTGCGTGACATGAGGCAGACGGTCGCTGTTGGTGTCATCAAGGCAGTGGACAAGAAGGCTGGAGGAGCTGGCAAGGTCACAAAGTCTGCCCAGAAGGCCCAGAAGGCTAAATGAAAATTCTGTACACCAGCTGCCACCTCAGTCTTAATCAGTGGTGGAAGAACGGTCTCAGAACTGTTTGTCTCAATTGGCCATTTAAGTTTAATAGTGAAAGACTGGTTAATGATTACAATGCATCGTAAAAGCTTCAGAAGGAAAGGAATGTTTTTGGACCATTTGTTTCGTGGCAGTTTAAGTTATTAGTCTTTAAAATCGATAAATTTTTTTAAATGGAAACTTGACCAAAAATCTGTCACAGAATTTGAGACCATTAAAACAAAAGTTCAATGCTATGTCTCTGTGTTCTTTGGGTTAATGTTAAGTTCATGGCAAAACCTATATCTAGTCATCTGGGATAAGAAAGGATCATTATTACTTAAGTATGTTCAGAAGTTACAAAGCAAATGCTCAAAATTAGTTGTTTCTGAAGAGTAGAGCAAAATTCAGCTGCAGGTTTACTTCATACCTGATCTAAGCCTTAAATAACTACTGGTGCTTTCTTTAAAAATTACTTTTAGATTGCATTGCACAAATACCAGGTAACAGTTGCAGTATTTTGGTGCATTCTGTGATGCCTCTCGAGTAAACCAAGAAAACTCAACATTGAGAAGAAGAAACAGTCTGAACACATTTTAAACTTACAAAGTTACAAACAAATAATCTAAAGTTGGGTTTCCAACATTTTGTACACTGATTTTTCTAGTCAAAAGCAAAACCAGATTTTTCTTTTTCTGGGGAACTGGTTAAGTGTTGTGTAGCTCTATAACGATGAAAACACTTTTACATAAATGTTTTCTAATACATCTTAAGACATTGAACAGGCAAATCTAAAACCGGTCTAGAATTGCACTTTGATGCAATCTGAGTGACTCATTGCTGTAGCCTGTACCAAGGGACACAGTGGGATGAGGTGCCTGTTTTTAAAAACAGGTTGAAGATTTGGATCAGTCAATTAAAGGGGACCTGAAAACCTGGTCCAAATGATTATTAATGATCACAAGATAAATAATTCCAAATAAAATATTCTGTGTTACAGAAATACCAGCTGTAATAATTAGGACTTCCAGCATTGAAGCCTTGCTTCAAATAGGTAAATATGGGGGCAAGCAGTTAATGGATAATCAGAGCTGACTTGCATAATGATGCAGCTGTTTTACTAACCTTTCACATGATTTCCCCACAGCCTCCCCACAAGAGGTCAAAAAGAAATTCAGTATCTTTGCAGGACTTGTTCCATGACACCACTATGTTTGTTCTGCCTGTAATGGCTGTATTCTCTCATTTGTTTTCCTTTCCTTCTCCAGCTGTGTGCTTGCTCTGCAGGAACTCATATCTGTACTGCTTGGATAGGTCTGAACTGCTGTTGCTTATTTTCATGCTCTTTGTTTGGATCTTTCCTCCTTTTCTGCTCACCTTCTGTGTCTTAACTGCAGTGAAACCTTGGAGCATTACACACCAGTTTTGAAGGTACAGTGGAAGCAAGAGCTAGAGAGCTTCATAGCAGGCTGTGGAATTCAGTAAAGAAATCTCTGCTGCTTAAATTCTGCTTCTGGAGGTTTGTTAGTGTCCCCAAGGCAACAGGAAGTACCTAACTTCAAAATGGCAGCAGACCTGCTGTTGCCATAATAAAGCTCTGAAGTACTTTGCCAAATCTTTGCATGCTTTTCTGTTAAACTGCTAAATATTTTCCGAGAGGCTTCAGTCAAACTGGTTCAGCAAAGTTCTGATTTGGATGAAAAGCAAGGCAGCTTTGGCACAAGCTGCCTTGAGCACGGCTCTGCATTCGTTAGATTTCCTTCACATTCCTTGGCTAGGTGCAGGATGTTTGGTTTGGCTGGTTGTGGGCTGGATATGCAACACCCAGTCTGGAGTGCCTCTGTGTGCAGTGCACAGGGCTGTCTTCAGCTGGGTGCACTTTTGCTCCATGGCAGTTTGGAAATGGGTTTGTAGTAAGCAACTGATTCAAATCCATAGGCAAATGGGGTGTGATGCTGCATGGAGTGCCCTGACCCCAAGCAGGGAAAGGTGGTGGGTGCAGTGCAGTGCTGCTGTTGCAAGAGGCCCTTAGGTCAGCTGTGCACAGATCAGATCCCCGGCCCAAGCTGCTGGGAGGCTGGGTCACCTTACAAGGGCCCTGCTGAAGAGCAGGGTGAGAGCCCAGCGGCACAGTTTGTGGCAGAGGGACTGGTGCTGCCTCCAGCAGGTAAAAAACCCCTAAAGAACAGTATTGCATCTAACAACTTAATGTGTGCAGCAAAACACTCGGGAATGCTCTGCCTGCAATAGTAGCAATTGCTTTCATGTATTTAAAACTTAAATTTTACACATTTGGGTTTTTTTGGTTTTTCTTTAACTTTTATAGACCAGATTTACTTTCTATGCACTAATGTAATGCCATCTGAGTTCTTTTTATTAATCTTTGACTACCTGGGGAAATTGTTAGACTTTTGTAACCAAAACTTGGGAATAAAACTATTTCGATTAAACTTTTAATAAATGCTCTTAGTTGAGAACTGTATTTGTCTTCTGACTGCTTATTTCTTTAAGCAACTTTCACAGCTGTCCTTAACTCCTTCCTCACTGTCCTGCAATGCTGGTGGTGTTTATACAGAAGTGTGACAGCACACTGCTGTGGTGATGGAGCCAGCTCTGAAGGCAGAAAACTGGCTGGAGTATTGCATTTATGAATGTTTCCTTTTTAGTTAATGAATGCTTTGGTAATCCAGAGGGCTTTAAATACACAGAAATATTCTAGAGATGTATATGGCAAGGTGCTGGGGGACAAATGGGACAAAGGCTAGTTGGTCTTCATAGGGAAGTGGACCTGTGCAGTCACAGCTGATGTCACCAAGTAACTTCTTGTTCAGTGTTGGTTCCCAAGGTGGATAGTTCAGGCTGGAATAAAATGGATTCTGCTCAGAAAATGCCCAGAGGCATTTTAATTATATCTCAGATCAGCTTGTGCAAGGCTAGTAACAGGAATCACTTATTTTACTGAAATTACAGGTGAAAGACTAATTCACATTCTGCATGTAGCTGTCTCAGTATATTTTGAAAAATTGACAAATTTTGAAAAATTATTTCTGTAAATACATATTTTAGATTTGGTCAAGATAAACCATGTAGAGACAAATTAAACTTTGTACTGTACAGGGATATTCTTTTCCTCATTAGTGCTAAATGATTATCTGTTTAAGAACCATGTAAATTCAGTCTGGATGATGAGTACAACTCACCTGGTTTTAATTTATATTAGTTCCATGTTTATGTAGTGCCCAGAGGGAGCCTGGGGGGTGGAGTATGCGGTGGGAGGACTGATAAGCTGCCTCCCCAGCAGCACCCTGAGGGACCCTGAGCACCTCTGAGGTCCAGCTCAAAGCACCTGCTTCATCCAAAGCTCCTTTTCTACAACAACTTCTCTCTCACGCATTTCGCTGCAAGTTGTAAATTCCTGACAGTATTAACACCTTTGAATTTATTATTTTCAATAATTTCAAAAATTTTCAGGTCATTTGACTGCACCAAGTAGTACTTCCTGTCTAGGAGTTTAGTTTTCTGAAATTGCAAATCTTAAACAATAGCCAAACCGTAAGCTAAACAGAGGAATAAACTGTGACCGTGGAAAGTGAGAGTGGGCAAAATTATTCTTCCTCTTGAAATGCTCCTCCTGCTTACCAGGGAGAGGCCTGAAACTGCTTCACTGCAGGAGGAAGAAGAGGACACCTGGGGTGCAAAAGAGCTGAAGAAAACCCTGGAAGATACCAAAACTGTACTGGCTTCCAAGGTACAGATGCTGTGGTTTTTCAGCCTTTTCTGAGTCCTCTTTAGTCCCTTCAGATTATTTCTGCATTGTAAATCAATTACGTAATTGCCTGCTCTTTTAAAAATCAGGTTACTTTCCCTGGCTGCCTATCACTAATTCTTTAATCCTTTTATGTTTCAAATATTTACACAACATAATTCAAAGCTACCAGCTTCTCTGCACTGGCAAGGTGACAGCTGAACCCATGTTCTCCTTGAAAGATGCTGAGTGACGTGCTGAGGAAAGCTGGTGAGGAATCAGAGTGGGATACCCTGGTGAAGGGTCTGTGGCCTGTGCGTGGGGGTCGGTGGGGCAGCAGCAGAGTGCACACAGGGTGTCAACCAAGGAACTGGTTTTGCTTATTTCTTCCTTTAAAAAAGCAAAACAAGTTGGAAGGTACCTAAGCTTTTATTGGTGAATCATCCCCATGGGCCAAGTGCATGATTTTAAGGTTCGCCCTCAGCGTGCTGAGGTGCTTGCTAAGGCTTTCTCCTGGCTCTTCTCAGTGAAGCAGTCCAGAACCCTGGGCATCCCCCTGCAAGGGCATCTGCTAGCTCAGGCCCAGCACAAACCCTAGTCCGTGGGTTAATATGCTAATTTTTTTGCATTACATAGTCATGGAAATAAGCAGAGCCAGCTCACTCCTAACTCAGGGCCCTGCCTGCCCTGCCAGCATCAGTCACAGTCACATTTTCCCTTTCAGCCCAGCAAAATCTGGATTATTTAGTACAAAGGGAAGAGCCACAGCATTTCCCCACCCCAGGTCCCTATTCTGCACAGCTCAGCACAGCTGGCGAAAGCTGCTGACTCCAAACCTGCACAGAGATGGAAAGGCAAGAATAATGTCCCCTTCTGGAGGGGATTGATTGCAGGTAGGGTTGAAATTTAAAAGCAAGTTTCAGGTTCCTCTTATCTGCAGCCACCTGGACACAATCAAAACACCCATTTTTTCCTTTGATATATGTATATATATGCACATATACATGCACATCTATATATTACATATAACATATATATATGTATCTCTATAAATTAATAAGGTGCCTACTTAACTTTTTTTTATAATTGCAGTTGCCAGACTTCTTAAAAATCTGCAGTTCCTATTTTGAAGATGAATTCTAAGCTAATTCCTTATTAAAGAAATAAATAAATGAATGAATATTTAGTTATTGATAATTAGTTATTATTTTTACATATTATTGATATTTGTTATATATAGTTGTTGTTATTATTATATATTTCATTAATATTTAATAAATATTTAGTTTATAAGCTAGGCTGTGGTTCTGCTAATAGGACACGAATATTTTGGAGAAAGAGATGTAGGATTGTTGGTGTTTAGTTCTCTCTTTGTAAAACAAGTTCTTTAATAGCCTTTCCCAGAGGAAAAAAAGAAGGAATAGATGAATTTAAATGTAATTATAAGTTTGCTTGACTGATATTACTAGTAAGAGTAACTAATATCACCTAGCCTGCTGCTAAAGCACTTCTTTGGATGACAGTATCCTAACTCTTTAGAGAAGGAGGGGGTGTATATATGCGCCTAGGGAGTGGGAGAAGGAAAACCATCCTGAGCAGGGGTTCTGCACTACTGCAGTCACTTCCTTGTGAGGGGAATTCCTGCGGCTCATTTCTGGGCACGCATTCCCCAGATTGCTACACACGTGGCACAGCCGAGGAGAGCTGAGATCACAGCCTGTGACGCGACCACTCCGCTCCTGAACGGCCGCTTCCAGCTGGTGCCTGACGCCCACCACTGTCCACCAGCCAGCTCTGGGGCAATGCCACCAAGCTGGCCCTGTCACATGCCACCTGGCCAAAGTCTCCCGAGGTGCAGTGGGACAAGGACAAAACCTCGCTGAAGCGCCAGCTCAGCACTACCAGGCACAGCAGCCGTTCCACTTGTGACTCCAAAATCCCGTACACGTGTGACACAGGCCACCACCTGGTCACACGCGGCAATTTTCAAGTTAAACCACAGTAAATTGCAAGGGAAGAAACTGGTCACGAGGCTGTTGTCACCTCCCCTCTCCTCTTGCTTCCCTGTAAGGCAGAGTGAGCTCATTTCCCACCTGGCTCCATGCCTGCTCTTCAGTTAACCACATCAAGCACTAAGTCACTCGGAAAAAGAACGAACGGCGTGCGACAATGACCCTCCTGGGGCTTGTGCTGGCAGCTGCAGCTGATGCTAGACATGAGCACCTTCACCCTTCACTTGTTCTGCCTCCGTCTCTCTCGCAGCCCAGGCCTTCGCTGAGCTGTGCTCCTCCCGGGAGCCCTCTGCAGCCCATTCGTGTGGCTCTGCTGACCCACTCCTGCAGCAGCAGGGGGGCATCCACTCTGTGGGGACACTCACTCTGTAGGGACACAGGGAAGCTGAGGGCATGGATATGCCTGTTCATGGCTGAGCATCCCAAGGAGACATCACAGGCCATCAAAATATCCAGTCTTAGGTCTGCAAAGAGGTGAAGGAGGTGCAGCCTCCAGCTTTCAGGACAGAAAGTTTGCCACTACTGCATCCCTTGGCACAGAGGTCAAGGCCCACGGGGGCATGGTGACCACACAATGATGAGTACGGAGTCAGAGATCCTCTGATGGGGATCCACATCAGTCTCCTCCCTCAGAGTTACACTTGAAGGGTTAAACCTGCACAGTGCTTTAGAAAGGAGACAAAAAGCACAGTTTGTTTCCCCAAAGCAGCACTGTCATTAAAAAACCAGATCAAGAACCAATCCTGTTTTCTCTGCCCTTTATGTAATAGCAATTGCCAAGCAAGTCTCCCATCTCCCATCTGAATGCCTGGACACCACTAATTTTAGTCAAAGGAGGGGAAAGACACCTTTTATTTCTCAGTAGCCCCATGAAGTCAAGGCGAAAGATGGAAACAACAGCCTGGAAGGACTCTGGGCAGCACTGGCCATGGTTTAATGGGAAGAGCTGAGAGCACCTTCTTGGTGGAAACAGTATCTCCAAGGGGACAGTAGATTCCTCCCTGCATCCACTAAATGACATCCTGAGATACTTGTCACTGGTTGAGGAAGACAACCTGGGAAGCATAATCATCAAAGCTGGTAATCCCTGAATGTTTAAAACCACTGCACGTGAAGACTGTTAGTTAACAAAGTGCAAGGGTAGCGCACAACTGGGAGGCACAATGTGCTTGCCAAGGGCCAGCCAAGTGGGGGACTAAGACAAGCAGACACTGCTGCACCATTGCAAACATCCCAGCAGCACTGAGACCATCTAAGGTTGCAGCTTTTAGTGTCTCCTAGCATAAAATGTCTTTCCATTTTTCTCTTGCTTTCATCTCTCAGGCAGAAATAAAGAAAAGATGAAGAAACTGCTCAGTTCAACTACGATATGAAATGAAAACTAGAGTAGGGAAGAAGCTGTCTTAAAAATCTGGGATAAGATAGAATGGTAGAGATTGGAGGAAAAAGTGCTGATCACCAGGCCTGTGTTCTGCAGGAGGGAAAAAGAGACATACATACACATTGAAGCAGGGAACACAAAGACACTTGGTATGTGCAGAAAGTTAGGTCAACCTCACCACACACCCTCCCTCACTGCTTGCCTGGTCACAGCAAGGATTACAGGACAACAAAGTGCCATTCATTACTGCACAGACAAGGAAAAGCAGACAGCTGTGTCAAGAGCAGGCTCCTCCAGTTCTGCCCTTCCCATCCTGTCAGCCCTAGCAAGGCCACAGGACCTGTGAGGGTCTAAGCTCACTTTGTCTTCATGTAAAAACCAAACCTTGGGCCTTGTAACAAATCCCCGGTGGTTAGAAACCAGATGGCACAAGGTGTCCCTCCTATCTGCCCATGCTACTTACAGCAGATTATTCAGCCTTTCTGTGCTTGGTTTTCTTAACAAAATGAATAGAACTGCTTGCAGCAATGATTTCTTTTCACGTTAAAAGTCATCTCAAACAAGAACTGTTCAACCAGCACAAAATATTGTGGCAAGTTCTGTTCTCATAAAACCAATACCTGAGGGACAGCCAGTCCTCAAACTTGTGCATATGCCAGGTTTTCCATTTCAGCAAATATGGACATCATTAACCTACATAGGTGAACAGAAGACACCCTGTCTTAACAAGGGAAGTCACCAGTGGCCAAAGACCCACTTCATGCTGAAACAGAAAAAGCAGTTAGTACAGAAGATCTGCTGGGAAGCCATGCATCCATGTGCTTCTGACTTCAATTTCCCCTGAAGTTAACTCCTCCCCCCTCCTTAGACCACAGCTGTGCATTATTAAATTGTTAAAGGTAAGAAATGCAGAAGTCCTCTCCTTCTGCTCTTCCTTCGACACTGGTGCAGCCCAGCTCAGTGGAATCACGCTTTCATTTATGCTGCATGTGTGAGACCAGAAGCACTGAAATAAATTTAGCCTGGAAAGCTGAGGAAAGTGTTTCCTTTTGTAGCAGGGAGCAAGGTACTTGCCTTTAAAGGTACACATTATTGAAAGCTAAATAGTCCTGTCAAATGACCGCTGACAAGGACTAGGAAATGCAGTTTTGAGACTGCATAATCGGATTAAAAGTGAGAGGATGAAGGTATCAATAGGGCCTCCTTCCTAGGCCCTACAAACTAGATCTAAGTTTTTACAGATACCAGTGCATCAAACCCAAACATAATACAAACATAATGCAGTGAAGAAAGCATACAACTTTCTTGACTGGAAGTTCTGCCTCTTTGAATAGACAGATTAAGGATTTTTTTGGATTCACATAGCTGGAATTCCATAGGCACCATACCTAGACCCAAAATTACACCACAGAAAGCACACCTGCCTTTCTTATGCTGAACTTAAGGCTTGCAAGGTTGAAGTAAATCTTTGAGCCAACAAGGATTGAAGGAAAACAGGCCACAAATATAAAGGGGCACGTAGATGTTAGCTTTCCCAAGCCATTCTGGCATGAACCAACCTACAGATCACGTGTCTAAAGCTCTTCCACACAAGCCAGTGGCTGGTGACAGGGAAGTGCTTTCAGGTAGATGGATGATGTCCCAAACAAAGCTGCAAACTCTGCTCATCCTCCTGCTGCATGACAGAGTCTCTGTCAACAAAAAGGATTTGCTCTGACTCCTTTCTTTGGACAGAAAAGCAATCCTCACCCAGAGCAAATACGCCAGAGAAATTTCCAGAATCGTAATTCCAAAATGACAGATATCTATCTATCTATCTATCTATCTATTTGGGTCATGGTTGGACTTGATGACCTTAAGGGTCTTTTCCAACCTGTAAGATCCTCCGATTTAACTGCAACAAAAAGTGTTCTGAAGCCAGAGGATATTCAGAAATGAGACCAGCACCAGAGACTGCTGCCCGACTCAAGCAAGGATTTGGTAGGTGCACAGCAACACCCTGAATCCATACATATTTCTGGCAAGCAACTGCTCAACTGCCCAGTTGACCCAATTGACTTGGATCTCGCTCAAATCAAAGTTCTATTCCTCTCAGTTGCAGGACCAGTGCTGATGACAAACCCTTGGGACCCACTCCTCCAGCCCCCAGCATTTCAGACAGAGCTTCACAGTGCCCGGGCTGAGGTCCATGGGGCAGGTTCCTGTATGTCCCCCACCCTCCTCAGCTCCCAGCCTTGTCCAGCTGCCTCCCCAGCTCTGTAGTGAATCTCAGCCCACCTTACATGTGGGAACTGTGATCTGGTAAACTGGCAAGGCCCTGCTGAAAGCAAAGTGATAACCGAGTTCTTCAGGAAGTTACAAGCTAAGCTTTATTTATTTTAAAAGAGAAAAACAGCTTCAGGATGTGGTGTTTACATTCAGTCTCCTATGTAGATTTAAATATTCATGTGGCACATGTTTCCACAGCCAAGTGTTTCCTAGTGGCTGACACCAGCCAGTGCACAGTCACTGCACAGCTATGAACACAAGTACTGAACTCAATGGAACACACTTTCCAGCTCCAATCCTCTTGTGCGCCATGGGCTTAGCATGGTAACACTTCTTACTCATTTCAGAAGAGCTAAACACTGTCCTTCACAAGATGCAGATTTTGACTATCTGAAGTCTTCCAAATGAGTGGAATTTTAAAAGCAGTTCTCCCGTCTCTCCATTTGCATCAGCAAAATCACAGGCTGTATTTAGGTTTCTGAGCATTTACTTTGTGCATTCATCGTCTTCGTTCTATGCAATGACAATGCCACAGAACCCAGCTGGAACTCCTCTGGATCTGGCCAGCATGGGTGTCATCTGGGAAGAGGCTCAGGAGCACGGGGGATCTTGCCACAAAGTCTGGCAGGATCGGTGCCATTCTCTACAAAGGTGTTTTAACAAACTTTGTCTCCTCTTCAGAAAACTCTGCAGAAATCAGTCTTTGTGAAGCTGCTTTGTCTGAGTACATTTTCCCTGGGAAATACTCCCCAGCCTGAGGCCCAGCTTTTAGCTTCTCTGTCTTCCGGTGACTGGTTTTCACAAATCTTAGCAGGTTAACAATAGCAGCTGGGGTGATTCCAGGGATGCGGCTGACTGCACCAATCTGCACGTGGAGACAGGAACAAGTTAACCACCACCAAACCTACACACTGGAGCTAGTGAGAAATGAGATCAAGACCTGTGGGTATTCCTTTCCCTGATTCTTGCACCCCCACGCCCCTTGAGAAGACAGAAGGGATTTCACTGCTGCTCAGCCCTGCTGTGGCTGAATTTCTCACCGTCTGCGGGCGGTTTGAGTCCAGCTTCTCCCGCACCTCTGCGGAGAGTGAGGCATCAATGGCAAAGTAATCCAGGTCGTCTGGCAGCTGGAGCGCCTCGTCACGACGCACTTCTTCTATTTCCTGCTGCTGATTGACTACACACCACTCATAAGCAGCTGTGGTGATCAGGGGAACAAGAAAACCAGATATAAATAGATATTCACGTGAAATAAGTCACTTGCAAGAAGTCTTGGAAGCACAGTGAGCAATTCCACTGAGATGGTCAAAAGCTCCTAAGGAAATTTCCAGCCCCACGGGCTATAGAGTCTAATTCGCGTCACTGCTTTGGAAGAAGTCATACTCTTTGATTTGTTACGGGAATTTAGATACATGGGTTGTTTGTATCTTCTCATCCCAACACAGGATGGTCTATTTGATGGGGCAGTAAAGAGGAAAAAAACCCAAAGAGTGATCTTACCCACCAAAGAGTGAAACACTGGTGCACAGAAAGGGCTGCAGTTTATGGTAAAAAGTTCACACTCTGATCAGAGCGTTTCATTTCTCTAAGCAGCAACATAAAACACACTAGGACAATTGCTCTCCCCTTACTGAACAAACCTATGCAGATCACCATGAGAGAGCCTAACCCTTGTACTCTACCTTCTATTTTCAATCTTTCTGCCAGTTCTTTCCACTGAGCAAGCTTGCCCAGGGGCTCTGGGACAGCCTTTGCCAGAATCTCCATGTTGGCATCTTGATATTGAAGGATATCAAAGGCACTGTGGAGAAGAAGAGTAAACATTTATGGTACAAAGGAGTCACACTTGTAAGGCAGACTAATGGCTGTTCCCAGCTCAAACTTATAAAATACTTAGCATAAGCCAGAACAACTGCAGAGCCAAGCTCAATTCACTACTATCTCCTCTCAGTACACAGAAGAGCTGCTAAACTCTCGAAGAGAGACTCCTCCCATAAAATTACAGCAAGACAGATGGGACAAGGACAAGGGTACCAAGGGAAACCTTTCACACAGACTCTGTCAGCCAGGTCTTAGTCACTGATTTAAAACAACAGAAAAGACGAGATAAAGTATGGGTAAGGGAAGTAAGGGCCTTTGTGTACAAGAACAGCTACCACCTGACACCAGCCTGAAATCAACTGCTGCTTTACCAAGCTTTTAGCAAAGCTGCAACCTACTGCAAAACCGTCACCAGCTGATGACTTGTGTAAGGATAGCAAGAAGTGTCTGGGCCAGTGGAGCACTCCCTTGCTTTGAGAGCACATGTCAGCAACAGCAAGCGTGGAATACTAAGAACACCAATACCATACTTATTCTACAGGCAAACATCAGATGTGTGTCCCCTGAAGGTGGTAAAGTAGGAACCTTGGAGTACTGCCAGCTTCAGGAAGGATGGACAAATGCTGTGAAACCATTAGCCGGATGTACTAAAGCAAGCATAGGTCAAACCAGAAAGCTCCAGCTGTAACCTTTACCTGACAGGTGACCTGCGATTGCTACTGATGGGAACTTCTGGTAGTAACTGGGACCATTTGGATATGCTGAACTGAAGTGATTTTAGTGTTGCAATCCCATCCTCTAATGCAGCTCTCATCTTAACTGCTTGTTCGTATCGCTGCTGTGACACACACCCAGCTTCTTCAAAGCCTGCAGAGACAGATGGTGTATGAGACAAAGGTCTACAGCCAGGCAGGGCTGGTCACTGCAAGAGCTACCACAGCAAAGCACCTCTGCGGGTGAGCCTGGCGTCAGCGTTGTCCGGCCGCAGGGACATGCGGAACTCCACGCGGCTGGTGAACATCCGGTAGGGCTCGCTGGTGCCCAGCGTGGTGAGGTCATCGATCAGCACACCCACGTAGCCCTCGGTGCGGCTGACGGTGAATGGGGGCTTGCCACGAACCCGCAGACAAGCATTGATCCCAGCAATCACACCCTGCGCAGGCAGAACAAACCAAACACATCCATTGGTCTCCTCTTAGCAGAAACATCAGCACATCTGCCTCCACAGGCTCACATGCCCAACCATGCCCAGGAAAACGCAACAGTCTGTGCCAGTAATCCAGGCAGCTTCCGTCTTGCAGCATTATTGAGTGTCTGAAGGGCTTCTTGGCCCCTGCTGATGCGTCTGGAGACAATTCCCACGTTTTCAATTATACCCACTGCACAGTCTTCATGCTGAAACACTTTACAGGGCTTTCAATTACTTTTGTTACTGCACCCTTCATGATAACAACTGCAGATACTTGTACAGACACAAATAAAAATATCTTGAGCAAATCTGGAATTAGGGTGAGCAACAAATGTAAGAACATCTCATGAGCACAAAACAGGCCTAGCAAGACTTCACAAAGACCAAGGCAATATCCCTTTCTGAGTGCTGAATATATAACAGTCAAATTTGCCCACCTGAGCTGCAGCTTCTTCATAGCCTGTTGTGCCATTTATCTGGCCTGCAAAGAAGAGACGCTGAACAAGACGCGACTCGAGAGAAGTGGTCAGTTGTCGGGGGTCTAAAAAGTCATACTGTACCCCATAGCCTGTGACACACCACAAGACAGATGTTACAGGAGCGATTGTCAAGGCAATCAATGGAGCAGAACAGCTTATCAATTTTATTTATGATTCCCGAACAAACAAGGAAAAATCCCTGCATCCAAGAATTAGTTTGCTTTGTATTTCCTTTGTTTTGCTACGCTTTAAACAAAACCTGCTTTTCATTAACTAGTAAATAAATATGACCAATAGGTTTAAAACTATTCAGCTCCCTCACCTGGCTGTAGCATCTTAGCTTTTTCCAAGCCTGGGACGGATTTGATCACCTGCTCCTGGAGCTCAGGTGGCAGTGTCATGGACATGCCTTGGGGGTAAATGATGTTGGACTCCAAGCCTTCGGGCTCCAGCCACACCTGATGTTCTCGGTTTGGGAAGCGCAGCACCTTTGATTCAAGAGAGGGACAGTACCTGCAACAGTAAACAGCCATGAGCACAACCTGACATGGAGAAAATGTAACTTCCCAGAAGCAAAGCAGGAGAGACCCACAGCTCCAAAGAGACCGCCAGCTTGCCCCCTAGAGAGCCTTGTGTGATGCCACACTCACCGCGGGCCCCTGGTGGTCTCCCTGACGTGGTTGTTCAGGTGGAGGTTATCGCAGATAATTTGCTGGGCCTTCAGGTTAGTGCGAGTCAGGTAACAGGACAGCTGATCTTCTGGCTGGAAGAGGCCAAAGCTCGGCCTAAGTTAATGTGGTCACAACACCGTATCCTTACTGAACAATTCTGAGATCACCAAGACCTTTTCCATGATGGCCATCTTTCCCTCCTGGGATCAGCCAGCAGTGCGGTCATACCCACTGTACAGACCGAACACAAGCGATCAGAGAGCCTGAGCAACATGCCCAAAACCAGACTGAGAACAGGACAGAACTTGGGAATCCGGAATTCAAGTTCTATCCTATACGCTCTATTCCTAATTACAGAGTGGATATTCCCATTAAACCAGCATGTTATAGCACAGCATTCACACTGATCACAGGAAAAAAAAAGCTCTGGAGTTAGAAGAGTAAATGCTGACCCTACAGCTAACAGCCACTTAAAAGAGTTTAGTGAAGAAAAACCAAAAGAATCTCTTGGAGAGGAAAAAAAAAACAAACCTCAGAACTCTGCAATCAACATGAAAAATTCAAAGTTTGGAAAAAACCTCGCCATGTAAAGTATTCCACTGATTTTCTGAAAAAGAGTCAAGAGACTCCACATTCCAAATATGATAATCTAGCACCGTAACTCTTTAAAACGCTCAGTGAGTTATATATTAGTTAGCCAGGACTCTTGTGATTTTTTACAAAAATTTCATGATGAACTATGTTTAATTAGTTAAGGAAAAGTTTGACTGTGATTTTAGGTGGTTTTGATTTAGATCTGTGTTGGCTGAGTGTCAGTACAAAACCCAGAGAAATCATCTCACTGCACCTGCAGAAAGGAACTCCATGGATCCATATCCCTTAGAGAATTTAATCAACAGTTGAAGAATAAAATTCAATAAATAATTGTTTAATGGTTATCATATAACTACAGATGACTTAGATGCCATAGGACAAGAAAGATATCTTGAGAAAGTTAAGGAGTCAAAAGCCTATACACCCCAGAAAACTCAATTACTACATTGGAGGTGCAGTAAGGGAGCCACTTCATAGGCTTGTACACCCCAGAAAACGTAATCAACAGTAATTGTCTAACCAGGACAGCGAATTCAATAAAGCACTGTTTAGCTGGATAAAACCTGGGTTATCCATTACACAAAGACAGATGATATGCTCTGGTAGTAATAAAAGAAACAGCTATAAACACTTATACCATGATGCAGTAAATTGGGCAGACTTCCGGGAGCGTCTATAAAAAATCCTGGATGTCTGAAAATTGTTGTTTCTTTGAACATGTCTGTGGCGAATAAATTCCTGATACGTTCCCAATTTTGACTCAAAATTATTATTAGGAATATTTGTCTAACAGCTTTTTGCTGTTAGACTTAAAACTCTTCATTTCAAAACCTCTCCTACACGTACCAAGGACTTCAAGTGATACTATTTTTGCCCCATCCTGATTATAAAAGGTTATTGCAATTCCTATATCCTCTGGGGCAAATTAACTCCTGATACTTAATTCTGTGCCGCTTAATTACATTATGTAAAAATAGCCCATTTTCCAAGACTTTCTTCGGAAAATTGAACCTCTTCTGCTTTTACGTTACTGTTACCCTGCCACCTCTGAGTTCTGTGGCTAAATCCATCCTTTCTCTTTCCTAGTCAGTACTATTAATGATCTCTAATTTCAACATTTTAACCTTATTCCAGAGCTAAACTAAGAAGCAAGACACTGTCAATCTCCACAATACAGGTGTAATACTGGAAGATTTTGTAAAACCACCCATGTAACCAGCACATGAAGAATACTAGCACCAGTATCACATTTCACACCAGTCTGACCCCAGAAGGAAACTTAAGTTCTCAAGTTGAGAAGTGAAAGTAAAACAGTATTTGCTTTCAAAAGAACACAAGCAGCTTCTCCCTTGCATTGACAGTCCTCAGAAATGTAACACATCCAGTACAAATACACCCCAGCGGCCTTTCCCAGCCACCAGCTCCCTGACTGATTACGAGCATGACATTCCCAGACCCACTCCCCACCTGGCTCTATGTGTACTGGATGGCTGCTATCCCACCTTTATCCACACAGCCTTGCTGAGGAAGCTGAAGGGCACAGGAGGGTTGTCAGCTGCACGCTCCTCCAGACCACTGAAGTCAATGGTATCCTTGGCAAGTCGGGGTGGTGTCCCGGTCTTCAGCCTGCCCACAGCAAATCCCAGTTTCTCCAGAGTGTGAGCCAGCCCGATGGCTGGCTGGTCCCCCAACCGCCCAGCCGGGTGCACCTCCAGTCCGATGTGGATCATACCCCTCAGAAATGTACCGGTGGTCAGGATAACACTCCTGGCACATACTGTGCTCCCATCCCCTGAAACAGCAAGTTTTCAGAGATGTACACATTTTAGTACCAACAAAGATTGGGATTCTGGTGTTTCTGTCTAACTAGACTAACAGTGTTCACTGAGGGTTTATCTGTCTTCTGTTACAGAACAATACCAGCATTCCAGTAATAAAAGCACCAACGGTAATAACTATAATTAAGCAGCATGTAGTCATTTCTGTATATTTATTATTCCTAATCAAGTTACCCCTAACAAAGAAAACCAACTCCTGGAAAAAATCCATATCCAGGCCTTTACTTCAGAAAGCTTTTTTGTTAAAACAGCAAGGGGTAATGAAGTACAAGTCTGTTAATAACAGGACCCCATGTTAATAACATTGAGGGCAGCATACACCGTTTACCAAATAAAATCTCAAAACACAGCATGGAATTCAGTATCACTAACCTGAAGAAAATGAACTTAGTTAATGTCCCAGTATACTACCAATCCAGATATTTTTGACATTGTATTACTTTGTATTACACATATTAACCTGGTTTAGTTCACACTTCGCCTAAACCAGCTCTACTGGCTAATTAATCTTTCTCACTAATGAATTAGAACTGTATAATTAATCTTCCTCATTGGTGAATCAGAAATATTTACCCCAAAGGCTGCTCCTAGTGTGGAGTAACGGAAGGCACTTAACTGAGTTACTAGCACATACCCAGAACAACTCCTGTGACTTGGCATTTCCCAGGACGGCCTGGTTCTGGTTCTGTCAAGAGAAGATCCTCCACAGATGCCTCACGAACTGTCAACAGTGGTGTGTTAAGGATTTCTTTCTGTCACGAAAAGAGTTACTGCAAAAATCTAGGAAGTTATGAGACATATGGGCAATCCCGAACCCTGCTGACTTCTGAAACATCTACTACTCGCTTCCATTCCTACCAGGTCATTTGGCAGACACTCAGTTATGGTACTGTCCTGATCTATCATGTAGAAGTTTTCATTCACATAAAGTTTTAGCTCAAATAAACTACTTGGCCATGAAGCCTGACCTCTATCTAAAACACTGGAGAATTTTTTAAACTATGCTGAGCTCCAACAACTTACACTGCATCTAAGTACCAAACAACACGGCATCTAGGTTTGCTCGGTAAATAATGAAAAGCAAAACATAGCCCCTTCCTTCGTAAAGCTCAGCAGCGTATTCCGACACCCGGCAGTCCGCCCGCCGAGCCGCCCGGCGCGGCTCCCTCACCTGCATGTTCTCCTTGTACAGGCCGCGGTCGATCTGTGCGCGGAGGCCCCACACGGCCGGGCCCTTGCGGCGGTTCAGCACTTTGTAGTGAACACCGGAGCGGTCACACACGCGGCCGCACAGCCCGTCCAGGGCGTCCACCTCCCGCATGAGGTGCCCCTTCCCGATGCCGCCGAAGGACGGGTTGCACGACATTTCCCCTGAGTAAGGGAGACAGGGACACCCTCAGCACAGCCGCCGCACAAAGTCTCCCGCGACCTCCCCGGCTCAGCGCCGCTCCCCACGCCGTAGAGACCCCGGGCACCCGCGGCGGTACCGATGGTGCCGATCCTGTGCGTGAGCAGCAGCGTGCGGGCCCCGCCGCGAGAGGCCGCCGCCGCCGCCTCCGTGCCCGCATGGCCCCCGCCGATCACCACCACGTCGTAGCGCGGCGCCGCCGCCGCCCCGACCTCGCTGCCCGCCTGGCGGTGCCCAGGGCGAGGCGCTGGGGGCAGCAGCAGCCGGCGGCAGCCGCTGCGCAGGAACATGGCGGCAGGGCCGGCCCTCCCGGCAGCCCGAGCAGGGGGCGGGAGCGCCGCCGCGGCTCCTCCGCCCCGGAGCGAAAAGCAGGGCCGGGCGGGAGCGGCGGGGCCGAGCGCCTCCCCGCGGCCGCCCGTCCTCTCGCCCCGCGCGGCTGGAAAAGCCGGGCCGTGCCGGTGATCACGTGCCCTCGCCCCGCGGGCGGGAGGGAGGAGCCGCCCGGGAGCGGGAAAACGCTCCACGCGGATTGGAGGGAGGCTGCAGACTGGCTGTTGCTGCCGGAGCTTTCTCGTGCCCGGCTGAACTCGGCAGCGCCGGGCAGCGCCTCGCCTCCGCCCCGCTCGCTGGGTTTCGTTTCTTAGGGGAGGCGCGCTGCCTGGAAGAGGAACTCGGCTGAAGCCAGAGGCGGGAACCCCGTCTCTCGCGGGGGCGCGCTCGCCGTGTTGCGGGTGCGGAGACGGAACGGCGGCCATGGACAGCGCGGGCGGCAGGGGAGCGCGGGCCAGGCGGGAGACGCGTCCCGCAGCTCCGCGGGGCCGGGGCGCGGGGAAGGGCGCAGCTCGCAGCCCCGCGCGGGGCCGCGTCGCGGGTGAATGCCCGAGCGGCGCCGCGACCCTCCGGGCCCCGCGGACCGACGGGACGCGTCTCCCGCCTGGCCCGCGCTCCCCTGCCGCCCGCGC